>NC_056739.1:339197377-339287377 GCF_019279795.1 Protopterus annectens
TCCAATATATAGGACACCCCCTTCATGTGGTCCTTGACCATTTTTCTTGCCTGTGCCGGGGACATTATGGAGGTGTGGGGTATACAGCTTCACAGACAGTAGGTGGAAATACCCCACAGGACAGGACATGTGGAGACAGCCCAACAACATGGGGGACACAGCTCCAGATTTGGGTACAGATTGTTTGTCATTAGTGTTGTTATACACATGGAGGGTTGCTTGATTGACAGGGTTCATCTGGACATGCATTTACTGGGTGACTTGACATCTGACAGTGATATGCCTCTGACATACCTCTCAACTGGCATGTTGTCCACAGACTGGCCAAATGCTTGCCTGTTACGCTTGGTCTGTTCCTCAAAAATGTCTGTTTTTGTGGGGTTGGTAAGATAATGTGAGAATTGTAGCCAGTAACTGTTGACATCCATTGGTGTTCCAGACCTCATATCCTTCAGGGATTTTATGTTACTGTTTCAGTTTGTAACACCATTATGTGTGATATGTCCCTCTTTCCAGCCCCCTGTCCCACAAGTACATCATGCATTGTCCAGATGTGCTGCACTACAAGGTGCAAAGGTATGGTATATCATTAATTACCAACTGCACTCCAGTTATTATGCCAATGACCTGGTAGACTGCTGTCCGTGGTGTGCAATGGTGGCCAGGATTATAGTTCCACACCCTGATAATTCTGTGGAAATTTGTACATATGACAGTTATGTATATCTGGCCATTAAGAACAGATTGCCAAAATTGTGTAGCAGTGTTGTGTATAGATGTTTGTTGGTCTGCATAGGGAGAGTAGCAGATGTAAGTGCCATACATCCTTTACCTACCTGACTATGCATGCTGCTACAGCTGCTGGCAGTCTATCATGTCTGTATGCTTGTAGGGGCTGACTGTGAAATGTCCTGTAACACCTCAGGATTCCCAGTACACTGTGAATTGGGCCAGTATATGTTGGTGTAGTGTGTGACTGGCAATCAGGATAAGTTTTTTTAGACATTCTACTCTAGAGTTCATTTTGAGTACTGGTATGTTGAGGTGACTGTGGTGCAAATGTTTTTGGGTGGACATTTTTGCACCACTCTCTACTTTTCACTACAGTTCCATCCCTGTAGTGCATGCTATATTTGAATATACATAGGTAATTGCCCAGAGGTGATATTGGGGAGTGTCAGGTTGGTCTTATTACACTTCATAAGGTGCTGTGTGACATGTTTGGCAGCTGTCAGGGGATTTCCATTCTGTTACATCACTGCGGTCATACATCTACACTGTCCAGAGGCCTAGACACTGTCTAGATGCATGGCTCATATGTTTGGTCTGTTCCCCAGACAGTTGTTGTCCTTGGCTAATCAGTAGGATACTCTCTGGAATGCAGTAAGTAAATGCTAACATTCATTGGTGTTACTGACATCATATCCCTCAGAAAGAAATGTTACAACAAAACTGGTAACACCAGCAACTGTCTGCATTTATAACAGCAATATATCCAGTATGCCCCTGTGTTTGGGCCTCTGTCCCCCAATTATGTCAGGCTTTGTCAAGATGTCATGAACTTAGAGGTTCAGAGGTATGTAGTAACATTATTTATTGCATTCATTCCTGCTACCATCCCAGTGATGTCATAGACCCCCAGACATGGAACAAGGAAGCGGCCATACATATGAGTCCTGTGCCTATACATTCTGGGGGAAACTGTACACTTGAGTGATCTTTGTTTGTTTGCCTGCTGTTAAAAGACTGTCAAGACTCTATAGCAGTGTAGTGTGCACATGTTATTTGGGCTGTGTAGGGAGGGGGTACATGTGAGTGTCATGGGCCCTTTCTATCTGACTGTGCATGCTGCTCTGGTTTCTGGTTCTCTGTCACCTGTATATGTTTGTACATGCAGACGGTGACATGTCCCATAACACCTCAAGATTCCCACTACACTGTGGCTTGGGGCAGTATGTGTAGGGGTAATGTGTGAGTGGCAAATGGGATTTTGTTGCTTACACAGTCATTATATTGTCATGTTCTGTTTGCTTACTGGTATGTCACTGTGACTGTGGTACAATTATTTGGGGGTATGAACTTTCACACTAGTGTCTGTTTTCCACTAGTGTTACATCCTGGTAGTGCCTGCTATATTTGCTAATGCATGTGTACAGCCCCAGAGCTGGACTTGGGTAATGTTATGTCATTCTGATTGTAGATTGAACATTGCTCGGTAGCTCAGTGTAGTTTTCCTAATATTGTGTTATGTCCACATATTCCTAGGATGTCCAGTTGTCTAGCCAATATCTTTGGTCTGGTCCCCATAACTGTTGTGTATTCCCGACACATCAGTGGAATGATATGGTGTTTGAGGTCACTAACTAATGAGAAACAATTTAGTCCTGGAATTGTGATATTTCAGTCAATATATGTTAGGACATATGGTGTTACTACATCAACTTTCTCAGCTTATCTACTGACGTATTTTGGATATCTGCCTATTTTTAGACCTTTGTCCCACACTTTGTCCAACTTGGTCCAGATTCATAAGTCTAAGGGGTTCTGGACATACCTCTCCACTGCCAGGATTTTCACAGAATGTCCAGAAGTTTGGACCATACTTTTGTTCAGTTCCACATTTTATTTGTATTTGCCTGGTAAATCACACTGATGATCCAAAGATTTACGTCAGTAAATAATGACATAACATTTCAGTTTCCATCCTCATATCCTTCAGTAATTGTCTGCTGAAATGCACCCTGTTGCTGTAGCAAATGTCATCATTTGTAACAGCAATATTTGAAATATGTCCCTATATGTGACCCATCCCCCCTTTTACAACCTTTGTACAAATTTCTTGGACTAACAGGTTGAGAGTGATAGTTCTGAGCTATAACTGCGCTGCATGTTATATGTATGTATATATATATATATATATATATATATATATATATATATATGTATGTATGTATGTATATATATATATACATACATACATACATATATATATATTTTCCTTCCTTTATATTTTTAAATATGTATATCTATATTATGACTCTACTTTTTCATATATGTGTTTCATCAGACACACACACACACACACACACACACACACACACATATATATATATATATATGTGTGTGTGTGTGTGTGTGTGTGTGTGTGTGTGTGTGTGTGTGTGTGTGTGTGTATGTCTATATGTCTATATACAACATATGAATGGTTCCACAAAGCTTTCTCCCTAATGTTGTATGCCTTTGTTGCATGATATGTTTGAAAAAGCAACATTAATTTCTACAGCTCAGATGGTGTAGTGTTACATTCCTTTGAATATATTGTTCAGAGTCATGGGTCCGACACTTGGACTGCTGTTTTTTTTTTCATTAATGTTAAATGACCAGCATGCATGATATGTTTGTTAAAGCATTCCCATTTCTCACAGCTCAGATGGTGTAGTGATAGTTTGCTGTGATTGTAGCGGACAGCATCTGGGGTCCAAGACTTGGCATAGCTGACTATTTTTTTGCTGGGCAGAACAAGGTCTGATGGATACAGAGTGATTAAGGCACATTTAATCATATTATACTTATAATTTTATATTATAAAATAATATTTATATACACATTATAAAATTTATGTTTACCTTCCATGACATCCACCTGTGTGCTTTCTTTAAATTATATTCTTTTGTGACTGTACTGTACGGGGCACTTGTGTTTATATGGGGGCTTCACATCTTTTCTACACTGACGTCACTTTTGGAAGTGCTACACTACCCTGGCATGACAAAAAAAGTTGCTACATAATTTAAGTTTATTAAAATAATTTTAACACTACTTTCACACAGGAAAATAAGCTGCCTGCTTTGGGATTCAAACCATGAACACCTGCATGCAAAGTCACAGCTTTAACCACTACACTATCGCTGCTTGGAAACTTTGCCTGTCTATTTGCATTTAGCTCCTATGGGATATTTAAGCTATGCTAAGCGGACAGTCATAATGTGCATGCCATGTAGCTACACTTAAACATTCCTTAGACTAGTGAGAAAAAGTATATATTATTATTATATTATTAGGTTATATGGCTGTATATTGTGGTGTTGTGACAACTACTTGGAATGCAGTTGTGAAATACTGGCATTGATTTGGCTTTCAGGCTTCTATCCTTCAGGGACTCCTGCTAATACATATCCTGTTGCCTATCAACTTTCTGCTTGTGTGAGGGCAACTTTTCAGGCATATTCCTAATGTAGTATTTATTACCCCCATTATTTGTGCCTTTGTTAACATACACTGCTGTGAGGGAATATTGGCATATATTTGTTTTCATACTTCTACCTTTATGTTATTCATGCTGGTGCATGACCTGTTCTCTATCAACTTTCTATATTTATGGGGATATATTAGTGCTTTTTTTCATTTTGCTGGATTTATCCTCCATTATGTGTGCATTGCACACATTTTCTGCTTTAGCAGTTTGCAAAAGTGTCAAGCAGCACTTTAACAATGCAGGGTATGTGTCACAGAACCTGTCACACATCCCTTGCTTTGCTTTCTGGTTGCCGAGTTTTATTTCAGTGTCCGCAGGCACTGAAATGATCATTTTTTTTCATTTCAGTGTCCGCGAAAACTGAAATACTGGCATAATATTAGTGCAAAGCTTTAATATTATGCCAGTGTGATTTAGAAGGTGCCATATGGCACTTTTTGAGTGCAGGGACCATATTTATTGTCCATGCACTACTTTGACATGCCCCCTACACTCATTCTCGGTTCATATCCATGTAGACTAAACAACAGCATGCTTTCATGAATATGCAAGGTGCTCTGCTGTTCTAAATGGATACAAACCACTCCATGCAAGAATAGTCTTATTTTTGCATGGAGTGAGTTTCATGAATCTGGAGGAATGTCTGTGATAGAAACCATTCCTTAGTGTTTTCTTTTTTTCACTAATGTCTTTGTTTTAATGGCAGTCTGCTTTTTAGAAACAATATTTTATCATAATTTCGTTGATGATTGTTTTTTTATATGGAAAGGGACACCTTCGGCCTTGTTGGATTTTGTCGCTTATTTGAATAATACTACTAATTTTCTAACATTTACTGCATGTTCTTCAGATACTAATATTTCCTTTTTGGATGTTGAAATATTTAAAAAGGATGATAATACGTTAGGAACTACTGTGTTTCAGAAGAAGGTTCAAGTTAATAGATACACCCATGCGAATAGCATGCATGCAAACCATGTTTTTCAAGGCATAGTTAAAAGTCAACTACTGCGTGTGAGTAGATTAAATACTGACCTATATAACTGCGAACAGCAAATGAACCTAATGTGTGCAGAGTTTCTTAATAGAGGTTATAATGAGATCCAGGTTAATGAAATTAGGGATCGTATATTAAACAATAGAAATGATTATGCATGTCCATTTTTTGGTGAAAATGTTTATCAGGTAAATGCGGAAAATAAGCCAAAAAATGAAATATGATATGTTATGACTTATAATAATATGTCCAAATATGTGAAACAAATAACACATAGAAATTGGCGTATACTTATGGCTGAACCACAGTTGAGTAAAATATTGGATGTTATTCCTAAGTCTGCATATAGGAACATGCAAAATTTGAAAAGGAGGTTGTGTTATAAGGATTTTGAGATGAATTATACATTACCCATTGGTAACAAACTTGGAAGTGTACCATGCTATAATTGTAGCTGTTGTATTGACATATGTAATAAGAAATCATTTGTACACCCGATAGATGGCATAGAATATATGATAGATTGTCATGCTACATGTAGAACTATTAATGTGATATATCTGGCTACATGTACAGAATGTCCAAGTTTTTATGTTGGGAAGTGTTCTTGATCCTTAAAGGAAAGAATTATTGAGCATAAATCAGAAATGAGGCGTTATATTTTGACTAACGCCCTAACACAACAAAGAAAGGACAATAATGAAAAGCATAACTTCAAGTTCAAAGTTTTAAAAGTAGTAGCTAAAAGTATAAAATCTGGTGATATAACTAATAAGTTCATAGGTTCATAAGTTAGATGTTGCTGAGTTTAAATGGATAGTTAGATTAAATGCTGATAAGTTGCCTGGTCAAAATACCACTGTTACTATTAAACCACTTTTAGAGTTTAGACAGAAACAATACCATTATTGTCAAAAATTTTTTTTTTTTAAAAATGTTTATTACTACTTTATTAATGTATATCTTATGATGCCTTTATCAAAGCTTCATAGAAGTCTGTTGAATTTCTTTTATGCAAAGCTCTACAAGTTTCTATATTCTTAAAATAATGATGTTTCCTCTAAGGGTAGTATAACCTTAATGGTTCCAATTGTTTTTTAAATTGTTTCATTGTGTTTTGTTATAGGTTGGCTGTGTCATGTGGTTTCTGGTTCTTACTATAAGAATTGTAAATTCTATTCATTAATGTATTATATAACACTGAGGAAGGGTCTTTTTCCCGAAAGCTTTGTTATTTTTTAATAAAAAGTGAGTTTTTCATCTCTTTTGTGTTTGGATAGATAAGAAAAAAAGTTACCAGCAATGCAGTTTATATGCATATTAGTATAAATGACAGTCATTCTTTCAAGTTCATGGCACTAGCTAGGCTTCATGAAACACCAAGAGATGGGGATTTAGTAAACCGAACAGAAATTGAAGAGATGAAGTGGATAATAAATTTGCAATCAGATCAGTCACCAGGTCTGAATGCATTTGTCCCTTTAATACCTGCACTAAAAGGGAAAGCTCTTCAGCACTCAAAATGACATAATTAGAAGGGTGTGTATGCTGCTATGTTTACTAAATGCATCTAAGTGAGTGAACACTAGGAAATGAAGGTATTTAAGAGGAAGTTTCACTGGCAAACATTTAGGATTTGAAAGAGGTGTTATACCGAAAGCGCTTATCCGGTTTATGAGCCAGTGTGTTCATTTTATTTTATCTTATCATCGTATATTTTATTAAAGTTTTTAAGTTTTAAGTGTTTTTAAGTGGAATTGGTGGCAGAACCATTTGTTTTTGGAGTTTTATATTTTGATGTGCTTTGCCTTTGGTGACGCTACTTCTTTTTTTTTTGCATGTTACATGAGCCCTGCAGCTCTCTCACACTCCTTTATCCCTATTTCATCCTTCTGTATGGCATCTTGTCATCCCTTTACTTACTGTTTCTCATTCATCCTGCTTCTCTCTTTTCATTGCATCTCTCTCTCACGGTTCTCCCTTCTACTCATCTTCCCTCTGCAAGACTCCTCACCATTTCTCTGTCTTCACCCCATGCTGTCATTTCCTGCAACTATTCTCACTTGCCTCATCTAATGCCTTCATACCTCTGTGAATAATGATATGCTGTTATCCCTGAAGCATAAGCCATTTCAGTCATTATGGCTACATCTTGTTCATAAAGCTCTGCCAAGCATAATTCCATTTCATGCATCTGTAAATCTGTAAATATATGCCTAATATACATATTTTTTTTAAACATATCCTTGTATCTGTAAATATATTTTGTTCATTTCTTATGTGATCCTATTCACTCGGGCAATGTTTGCAAATGGTTCATCGAGATCAGTGCACTACCCCAATAAACAAATATAAATAAATAGACATACACTCATTTGATCATGTGCCAGCAGATGGACATATCCTGCCAATCAAAGCAACATTCTCTAAGAATGTACTGCTTAGTTTTATGAAGTAAAACCTTCAGCACAAGCTTGCCATACATGACATCTCTACTGTACACATTACAGGTGAGTACAGAACCAACATAAATGTTTATTTGTTAATTAATCATTTGTTAACTGGGTGAGATGGTGCATGGATGATTTTCAGTTATGACATGGGTCATAAGGCAAAACACATCAGCCAGAGACATACAATCACAAGACGTATAATTAACAAACTGATTAAATGAATTACATGTAACTGTTTATAGGGAAAACCATGGAGAAGACTGCCTAAAGCCAAGCCTGTGTTTATGCTTTCCAGTAGACAGGAGTAACCCTAGGTAACATTTCAGAATTAGTACAAACACACCGAAAAACACTGGGATGTAGGTAAGAGCTGAGCAAGATTAGCAGGCCTAAACAGATGTTGAAGCCAGTGGTGAAAAATAAAGGGGAAAGTTTTATACAAGATGATATGAGAAAGTGGAGAAAAATGGAGACTTGACTGTTATTGTAGTGCAGCAATTAATTACAATATGTCTCCTTTTTATAAATATTTGGAACATATCTGTTGTGACCATAATCTTGAGAAATTGTAATGTCTTAATAGTTTATCAAATCTTTGTCAATCGAAGATGTGAACTTTAAAAAAACGTTTTAAAAAGTTGCCCTATTCTGTCTGTATTTGAGAACATTTGTGAAAACAATTTTAGGCATTTAATGAAAATTAACACAAAATGTATTGATAATTTGACATCTGAAGAAAGAGAGTTGGTGGTACAGATTAGGTTTAATAAAGACATTCAAGTCACAAAACCAGATGTGGGGGAGCAGCAGTTATGGACTTTTTTATGTATGCTAACAAAATGTTTGACTTGCTCAATGATTCCACCACATACAGGCAGGCATCTAGAGATAAGATTTATATGGCATAAGCTAAAATAGATTATTGCCTACATGATTTGGTTATACAAGGGATTATTTCCAACAAAGTCCTAGAATTTGCAACCCCCCCCCCCAAACCAATAGTTTTAGCTAGCAAGTCAAAAACTGAACCTCTGGCCATGTATTTTGATGTTCATAAAAAATGTCTAGTGGAAAAAGAAAAACATAGTTTATGTGACTCATGGCATTTGTTGCAACTATTGAACTCCACTCCCTTTAATGAAAATCTTATTTTCATCACTATGAATGTGGTTAACTTGTTCTCCCACATTCTGCGTGAGATTGGGTTGCAACAATTTTACAATATGTTATTGAAAGATGAATCTAAAAGTGCCAATGAGATTTCTATTATATTAGAGTTCTTGGAAATGGTACTAAAAATAATTATGTTTATTTTGATGGTGAATTTTACCATGAAGTGACAAGGGTGACTATGGGAGCTATCTGTGCCCCTACATATGCCAATTTATTGTTCCCAGACTGTGAACATAATAAAGCCCTTACTTCACCTTATTTTAAGAAAATATTTTGATACTTTATAGTTTTAGATGACATACTAACCTTGTGGATTGACAGTGTATTGAGTTTTGATGAATTTCTATTGGAAATTAATGCTTCCACTAGTTTTTAAAGTTCACATCTTCCATTGACAAAGATTTGATAAACTATTTAGACATCACAATTTCTAAAGATTATGGTCACAAGAGATATGCTTTGAATATTTATAGAAATGAGACATATTCTAATTCCTTGCTACACTACAATAGCAGTCATCCTTTCTATCAAAAAAGAAACATTATTAAAGGCAAATGGTACACCTTTCTAGGCTGGTATCAGTGGATGTGACCTTTGATGTTGAATTAGATAAATTATGTAAGATGATCTTTGAAATAAACTATCCTGATTCATTGGTGGAAGTAGTTAAGGAAGAAATACTTAGTGGAAGAAAATACAAATATGCTCTTATTGTAAGTAAAAACATGAGCACACAAATTGATGAAGTTCAACAGATAGCAAGTAACAAAAGCAATATAGACAAAATGGGTGTTATGATAATTACATATAAACATCAAGCATGAAAACTTAAAATAATATATATATAAAAAAAAAAAACACTAGGGACACTTTTTTTCAGCGGAACTAAAACAAATATAATGTCCACACCCTAAGGTCACCCATAGCAGGGTGACAATCTTCAAAACATCTTTGAAAGAAATAATTGCACTAGAAAAGGGGCCTGTCAGTCAAAAATGATGAAATGTGGCTTTTGCAAATATTGCAGATATATTAACAATGGTCCATATCGGAGGAAGGTTATGACAAGACGTTAACGTGCCCAGGTATGTGCAGCTGTAAAACTAAAATAGTAGTATATCTAGCATTATGCACCTCCTGCCCCACATTTTACATAGGCAAAACTACCAGGATGCTCAAAAAGTGAATATATGAACATGTATACGATATTAAAAAATGCAAACTTACTAACACACTTTATAAACACACCTTGCAATGTCCAAATTATAAAAGATTTTTATTTTTTATTATTGATAGAGTGTATATGACAGATAGAGGAGGGAATTGTGAACTGCTTCTTGAACAAAAGGAATTACATTGGCAGTTACGTTTAGATGCTATAAAAGAAATTTGAATAAATTATATGTTTTCCCTGAAGTGTATTCTTAGAGATAGGGCTGCTAAACTGAATTACATTGTTTTTATTCTTTATTTTCTAATTTTCTAATATAAAGTTGTTTTTAGTGCTTGCAAAGGGTTATTTTATATAACACAGTTAACAGGGAGCCATAGCTTTTAAAGTTCTGTTGATTATTTCTAAGTTTTGATTGGTTATGGATTAATTTAAAGGTGTATTTAAGATGTGATTATTTGAAGTTTTTATCTTTGATAAAGCCTGCAGCTGGAGGGCAAAAGTGCTTAGCTTTATTAAATGATTTTTTTTGCTTTTATTGGCAATTCATTTTATTTCCATTCTAACAGTACTGTATTGTTGAAATTGTCTGAATTTTACAGCCCTAGTTTCAAGAGTTGTGGTCCACTGGAGGAGGTTAGGTGCCTTTTCATCACTGTGTTTCTCATCCATTGTATAACCCCATATCACTGTGAAAAAACACATGATATTATTAAAATGATGTATAGCAGCACATGCTCCATGCATGTAGATCAAACCTTTTTAGATCATCTGCATTCACATTAGGCATACCTGGTCTAGCATCATTAGATGGCATTGCATGCATCCTATCCTACTGCACTAATGGACGTACAGTACATGTCAGTAACATTAATTGTAATGATTTCAGCATGAGTAATGAAAACTTATTTGCAGAAATACTCATTTTAGTGAATTCTAACTCTGATTTCTTCCCAATGGAAAATCACTTTCCTGGGTATTTCCACTATCCTACCCCCCTCCCTCCACACAACTAAATACAAACCATCTATCCATTAACCATTCCTTTTTCCCATTTACCACATGGGGTTGGGATGTCACTTCAATAGTAACAATCAAACTTTGAAGTCATTATACTTGGGAAAGGGAGAAAACATGGAGAGTTGCGGGGCTGGGTTTCAGTGAAATGGGCATTCACACAAATAGGTTTCAATCAGTCATGGTACTCAGAAATATACATGCAAAATCAGATTCAACTGACAACATATGAACCTTAAGGTTGTGTGAAAGTCACCAGCCTGTTTCTAGTGCGAGCCAGAGCATGATCACCACTGGGTATTTACTATGGCTGTTTAAGGAAAACAGAGATTCTTTTGATTTTCTCAGCATTTGGGGATTCACGGGTAACTACTAGGCAATTGGTCTGCAGACCATTTCAAGCCTAGCAAAAAAAAACATTCAAAATTTCTCTCTAGTCCCAAGGATGGTAAGATAAGATAGACCAGGAACATCTGTGGGAAAAGTTAAGTTTTACTAGCAAGACAATGAAATGTTTGTATGACCAGTAATTAGGTTGATGCATATCTGTCAAAACAAAAACTTTCGCTTTGTAAATCTGTGACTAGTCCTCAGCATATAAATATTATAGAATTCCATTACTTGTGCAATTAAACCTAAATGAAAATGGAACTGTGTGAATGTATAATTGAAATGTAGGTGACTTAAAACTATTATTTACCTTCTGAGGTAACACTGTCTTTAGTATATATATTGTTAAATAGTTCCTTAGGAAAACTTAAAGATTTCTTAGAAATATGTTATCTGTATTGAAAAATCTTCCTTCTGATTTCCTTATAAGTGTTAAAAATCTAATTATTAATTTTGAGTAACTTACCATAATTACTTTTATCAGTGACAAACAAAAACAGATGAGAATCATATTACTGTCGATTTACCATTCATGTCATTTAACATGAAAATTAAAAAAGGAATAAGAATATTCCTTTATATTTTTATTTTTGGACGATTAATGAATAAATCCCATTTTCAGTCAGAAATGTACACTTTGGTAAGTTAACTATCCTACGTCATTTCCTTAAGTTAACTCACTTAAGTCAAACAGTATCAATAAGTC
Source organism: Protopterus annectens (assembly GCF_019279795.1). Lineage (NCBI taxonomy): Eukaryota > Metazoa > Chordata > Ceratodontiformes > Protopteridae > Protopterus > Protopterus annectens. The sequence continues at coordinate 339,209,540 of NC_056739.1, forward strand.
CTGAACAAAATATGCATTTATTTTAGCTAGTGTGCTAAGATAGGACCATCTTGTGGAGGAGATGGATCTAAGTGAGATTTTAAGCCTTCTGCCAAAATAATTTGATGTGTATTTAAACCTGCTGCCATTCTATTACTTCTTTTAAGAAAAAATACTGTTTGAGAAAATACAATAAACAGGAGCAGCCCAAAAATATTTATGAAAAGTAATTTTTCAAAATAAGAATTCTAGTTACCTTGTCCTGATATAGATCTGCCACATTCATATGTTTATCTTCCACCATCATGGCTAAGACAGCAAATCTGTTGTGATCTAAAATAAAAAGTCAGAGTAGAACTGTATTATTATTATGATTATTTATTTATTGACATTTGTTAACTGGGTTAGTCCAACTGAGCCAGAGGCCCATTTTCAGTGCAGACCCGAGGAGAAAAGCTCCAGATACATTGCAGGCTTATGAAAATATAACAACTTAAATAAAGTCATCAGCTGTAAAAACATATTACATGGGGTAAATTAGTAACAAATCATATAATTACATTCTGGAATAGAAATAAAAAAATGTAACACAAGAAAATACAATACATGAAGTCTGTTCCAGTACTTGCCAAAAAAGTATTGAAATAACTATTGATTTTTTTTTTTAGGAAGAATACTGTAGGATTACATGACACATGGAGGAGAAGGAAGAGGGGATGAATAGGTGAATAAACAAGAATAGAATAAAAGATTAGCGAGTGACATATTTATCATGTGGGGGGTTGACATGGGCAGGAACAGATTGTTTGCAGGTAGTGTTTGAGTTCACGTTTAAACAGGTGCTATTGGGAAATGTTTCTTATGTTGAGGGAAAGTGAGTTCCAGGCATGAGCGACTGAGTATTTATAAAGGGTTTTACCAATATTCTTGTTAGGTATATAGATATCAAGGAGAAGTTTGTCAGTTGTTCAAAGATGATGGTGGGGGCTGTAGTAACAGACCAGTTTAGAGGAGCAGGAAGAGGCATCATTCAGGATGCAGTGAGTAGTATATAATTCTGGAAGTAGTAGTTGATTATGGAGTTCAGGCCATTGAAGTGTCTTAAGGGCAAGACAGTGATGGGATTTGTAAGGGAGATTAGTGGCAAATCTGGCTATTTTGTTGTATGTTTGCTCAAATTTGGAGGGTAGAGAAGAGTGTACCAGCACTAAACATTCTAAAAGGAAACAGATCTAGTACTTAATATCAATGCCCACCCCACCAGGAATGTCTAAAGTTCAGTTGCCTGTGCTTTTTCCTATTAACCTGGTGAATGTGGGCATCCTGAGGCAATATAGCAACTAAATCATGTACATCGACAACCCTCTCCTCTTACCTTCCAACACTCAAACTTGCGAGATATGTACTTATATATCCAAATTGGAAGCTACGCACTCTCCAGCCAAGACTGGAATAGCTGGACAAGAGGAGAAGGTCAACACGACACCACATGGAATACATAGCCCTCCAGAACACAAACCAGTACTGCCTTCACATAAAAACACAAACCACACATCCACTTTCGCGGAGGCTCTCAGTAAAAATCTAGCCAAGCAGCAGACCCCTCCAAGGCAGAAACACACTCGACCACCACAACACAACACTAATCACAAGACACATAACTCTCCTAAATGGTGTACTACTCAACCAAAACCCCTAAGGCAAAACAGCATCCCCAACACCCTTGGTGTCATACGTGACTCGATAGAGAGGCACACTGATGTCCCACTCACTAGACTGAATAAGGAGAAAGTAACAGTCAGCTGCCTGTCAGGTGCCAGGATCTGACACATAATGCATGCACTCAGGTCACTCAACAATAGGTACAAATATGAATCTGTCATTGTACATGTGGGTGTGAATGACCTGAGACGTACCTCCATGGACTACATGAAAAGAGACATGGAGGAGCTCTCGGATTATGTATCCCAGGTGGGTATGACCTTAGCCCTGAACAGCATCCTACCATCATCCAGAATGATACCACAGTTTGTTTGTGTCTTTCGGCTTTTCCCGGTTAGGGGTCGCCACAGCGGAACTCCGGTCCGCTAATGATTGGCAGTAGATTTTTACGTACTGGCTTGCCAGGCCTAATGCACAACCTTCAATGAAGAAATGCCCATTCATGCATGGCACTACACAGAAGATGCTCTGTGATTGATTTCAACAATTGGCTAAGTTTCTGGTGTCATTCTGAGGGGATCCAGTAACTGTCTGCCTTTGATGACATGATTGACAAACCTTGATGCTTTGCCAGAGATGGCCGGCATCTGTCACCCCTGGGCTTCTGGATACTGGCCAAGGCTCTTGCCACCCCATAGTGCCTTTTTTAGGCGGTGTTCCAAAGGCCAAATCATCACCATAACATCTACAAATAAATGCAACCTGAGGGTCATGTTGCTCAATGCTAGACATCTAAATTTCAAAATGCACTAACTTGAGGCACTCCTTAAAATGGAGAACATTGACATTTGCGCTGTAATAGAGACCTGGTTCAAGGCAGCAGAAAGCATCCCTGCACTACCAGGCTATAATTTATTCCACACCTTTCGGCCCCAGAACTTAGACCGAAGTTCCAAAGGCGGTGGTGTCTCCATATTTATAAAGGATGTGCACACCTTCAGACTGGTAGCCCAACATAACACATCAGAGATACTTCAGGTGCAGCTAACACTGAGTAAGACAGTGATTCAGGTCATAGCCTGCTATAGGTCTCCAACCATGTCCCAAGACTCGCACTCCACATTCCTAAACACCCTGGAGAATATTAGGATCCAACCTAACACTCTCTTGCTAGGTGACTTAACTACCCCTCCATCCCTCCATTAACTGGGTAAACTACTTATGTACCAATACACTTGCCCAACATTTCCTGGAGTTCATTAATTCCAATGCCCTGGACCAACTCGTTCTTACCCCCACTAGAGGTAGCAACTTCATGACCTGATCATTACTAACATGGGCAACCATGGCTTTACACCAATAGTCAGCTCCTTCCTGGTTAGATCCGACCACAAACTATTCACCTTGAAAATCCACCCCCCCCCCCGGCAAAGGTAACCACCATGAAAAACTTCTCCAAAGCTAACTGGGATCCTAAAAACAGAGGTGGCTAACTTCACGGCACCCATGCAAATGGAAAATAATTGTGTGACTGCAGAATCATACACCAATGCACTGTACGAACATGTACACAAGTGCATGGAACTTGCCATACCCAATAGAACCAAGACAAAAAGGAAGCCAATATGGTGGTTCCCTGCCATAAACAAACTCTACAACAGAAGGAGGAAACTGATGCAGATTAAAGTGAAGTCCCAAGACTGGAAAAACTCCCTTATCTGCCTCAACAAAAAGTTGAGATCCCCCATCAAGTCCTCTAAAGCTAGGTATTTAAACAGAATTGCAGCAAATAGTAAAGACAACCACAAGGCCTTCTATAGTTATGTAAAGAATCTCCATGGCAATACCCAGATTTGCTCTGAGCTACTACACAGTGGTACCTCCTATACAGAGCCAACAGATATTGCCAGTATACTGGCCGACAGATTCACTGCCAAATTTACCCCTACAAAGGACCAATCACAATACCAGTAGATTGCCAGGCACCCAGTATTACTGCTGCACAGGTTAAAACAGCACCATTCAAGTCCAAGAATACAGCTTCTATGGGACCTGACAATATCCCTGGTTGTGTTCTACATGAACTACAGAGTGAATTGGAACCTCACCTGTGTGCTTATTCAATCACAGCCTCACCTCAGGCTTTGTCCCTGCTAAATGGCACAATGCTACAGTTATCGCTATCCTCAAAGAAGGAGCAAATACAGACCCTGGGAACTATCACCCCATTAGCCTGATGAGTCTGATATGCAAAGCTATAGAACACATCATCATGGACCTAATAAACAAGGATATAGGGACTCTCCAAACTCTGGATCCCACACAGGTTCATAGGTTCATAGGTAGGTACTAGGTCATTGGCTCTAGGGCCTATATAAGCCTAGCCAAAAAGGTACCCTGGCTTTCACCACCCAAGAAAATTATTTTCCTGTACCCCTGTCAAGCAGAACCACAGAAGTGATCCCCAGGGTGAATTTCCTATTTCCCATCCAATCATCAAGATTTTTCTTGAAGAGTGCTAATAAGGATCTCTGTTTGACATAGATAGGTAGTCTGTTCTAGAGTATGGGAAGTCTCTGGGACAGGAATCTATCCTTCCAGCATGTTCTGTTTATTGTGGTGACAAGGTTTAGGTCTCTAGAGCGTGTAGCTCAGAAGGACTGGGATTTCTTTAAGTGGAGCATATCCAACAGCTCTGGGTTTGACATAGCTTTGTATGTTAGGCAGAGATCGCCTCTGAGTAGGCAATATGCGATGGAGTAAAGCTGGAGTTTTTTGAGACGGTCTGCATAGGGCATCTGTTTGAGACCAGTAATTATCTTTGTGAGGTATTTCTGTGGCCTTTCCAGTTGTTGTAGATGTCTTGTTAGGTACATACCAAAAGGGGCGTTGTACTCATTAATGGGTCTCATGAGTGATGAGTAGAGGGGAACAATGGCCTCTTTTTTTCCTGGATGAGAAACCTTTTGTGATGAGGTTTGCCATGTAGAAGTATTTCCTGACCACTGTGGTGATGTGATTATCAAAGGAGAGACTACTGTCCACCTGTGCCCCAAGGTCTCTTATCACACTTTCAGTGTTAAATAGACTACCGCCTATGTGGTAGTTCATGGGTACAGAGTTTTTACCAAAGGCGATGACAATGCACTTTTTGGCATTGAGCTTGAGGCCATGGCTTTGACACCAGGCATCTGTCTCAGTGAGGCCCTTTTGTAGGATGCCCACATTGTTAGGAGTTTTGATTATGGCTCCTAGTTTGCAGTCATCTTTGAACTTAGTTAGCCAAAGACCTTCTGTGTTAGCCGGTACTTCAGAGAAGTAGATACCAAACAGGAGAGGACCCAGGACTGACCCTGTGGTACTCCATTTGTCACTGGTCTGAAGTGGGATTTGGATTCTGCTACTTTCATAGTGTGGGTTTTGTCAGTAAGCCAGTTGGCAACCCATCTTGTGACATAGGGATTTATACCTAGTTTAGTGAGTTTATCTATAATTCCAGAGTGGGGGATGGTGTTGAAAGCCTTGGCAAGATCTAGATAAGCTGTGTGAAATGAACCACCTTACCCTCATCTATGGCTTTGGTGACTGCTTCAAAGAAGTCTATCAGGTTTAGGAGACATGATCTGCCTTTTACAAACCCGAACTGTGTGGGGTCCAGAGTTTAGAGATTACCAATGTGTTTGTTTATGAGTTCCATGATGCTATGTCCTGTGGTCTTGCAGACCAGGCTCATCAGGCTAATGGGGCAGTAGCTCCTGGGGTCTGTTGTGGCTCCCTCTTTGTGGAGTGGGATAACTGTCGCAATGTGCCATTCAATGGGCACAAAGCCTGAAGTGAGGCTATGATTGAACATGGTACTTAGGTGGGGTGCCAGTTCATTCTGTAGTTCATGTAGAATGCAGCCTGGGATGTTGTCAGGTCCCATGGATTCTTTGTTCTTGGCTTTTAAGAGTGAGGTTTTTACCTGTGCAGCCATGATTACAGGAACTTTGCATTCTTCCGGTATAGAGATGGGCCCTTTAGGGGTGAGAAGGTGGTAAAGTTAGCACTGAACCTATCTGCCAGGATGTTGGCAATATCAGTTGGTTCTGTATATTTAGTGCCATTGTGCTGTAACTCAGAGCACATCTGAGTGTTGCCATTGAAATTCTTGACAGAGTGATAGAATGCTTTGTGGTTGTCCTCAGAATCAGTGGTGATGTTGTATTCATAACTAGCTTTAGAGAATTTTATGAGGGATTTCAGCTCCTTACTGAGGCTGACCAGGGAGTTCCTCCAATCATGGGATTTTACTTTTTTTTGCAACAGTTTCTTTCTTTTGTTGTAGAGTTTGTTTATGGCAGAAGACCACCAGATTGGCTTCCTTTTTTTGGAGGATAGCATCTTGGTTCTGTTAGGGATAGCATGATCCATGCACTCGTGTAAGTGCTTATAAAGTGTATTTGTGTAGGATTCAGCAGTCATACCTCTACTGTCCATCTGCATGGGTGCTGTGAAGTTTGCCAGTTCTGTCTTAAGAAGCATGAAGTTTGGTTTTCTGAAGGGTAGATCATGCCTGCTCAACTTGGTCGACTTCTTTGAATCAGTCACCAGAGCTGTGGATGAAGGCAAGGTAGGCCATACAGCCTACCTTGATCTGGTCAAGGCTTTTGATACCATTCCCCACTCAGTAATCATAGAAAAGCTCACTAAGCTGGGCATCAACCCCTATATCACTAGGTGGGTTGCAAACTGGCTCACATATAGAACTCACAGTATGAAAGTAGCTGACTCCAAGTCAGACTGCCAATTAGTCACTAGTGGAGTCTCACAGCGTTCAGTCCTGGGACCTCTCTTGTTTGGTATCTACTTCTCTGAAGTCCAGGCCAAAACAAAGGGACTCTGGCTCACAAAGTTAGCAGACGATTGCAAGTTGGGAGCTATTATTAGCTCCCCAAGTGATGTTGACATCCGACAGAATGGCCTCACTGTGACCAACAAATGGTGTCAGAACCATGGCCTTAAGCTCAATGCCAAACAAATGTGTCGTCATCCCCTTTGGGAAAAACCCAGTTCCCATGAATTACACATTGATGGTAGTCTACTGAACACAGAAGATGTTATAGGTTCATAGGTAGGTATTAGGCTATCTGCTCGTGGGCATTTATAAGCCTAGCCAGAGTGTGTCAGCTTTCGCCGCCCTGTTGATTAATTAACTGAGCCTCTGTCAAGAAGAGCCAATGAAGTGATCGCAGGGGGTGTATTTTCTGTTACCCATCCACTTGTCAAGGTTTCTCTTGAAGAGTGTTAGTGAGGGGCTCTGCCTAATGTAGTTAGGAATTTTGTTCCAAAGCATGGGGAGTCTCTGTGACAGGAATCTATCCCTCAAGCATGTTCTATTTATTGTTGTGGCAAGGTTTAGCTCACTAGAACGAGTGGCTCGCAGTGACTTGGACTTCTTTAGGTGGAGCATGTCCATCAGTTCTGAGTTAGACATGGCTTTGTAAGTCAGGCAGAGATCACCTCTGAGAAAGCGATATGCCACTGAGTACAGCCGGAGTTTTTCCAGTCAGGCTGCATAGGACATATGTTTGAGGCCAGTAATCCTCTTGGTGAGGTACTTTTGTGGTCTTTCCAGCTGTTGGAAGTGTCTTGTGAGGTACATCCCAAATGGGGCATTGTACTCTATGATGGGTCTGATGAGTGACAAGTAGAGGGGCACTATAACCTCTTTATTTCTAGATGCAAACCCTTTAGTAACTAGATGGGCTACATAGAAGGATTTCCTAACTAGTTTGGTAACATGATTGTCAAAGGAGACATTACTATCTACCTGGGTCCCCAGATCTCTTATTACATCTTCTGTATTAAGGGGGGTGCCATCTATGTGGTAATTCATGGGTGTTTTGTTTTTCCCAAATGGGATGACTATGCATTTTTTGGCATTTAGCTTGAGACCATGACTTTGACACCAGGTGTCCGTTTCAGTAAGGCCATTTTGGAGAATGTCCGTGTCAGCCGGAGAGTCAGTTATGGCTCCCAGTTTGCAGTCTTCCATGAACTTGGTTAGCCATAGTCCTCCTGTGTCTGCCTGTACTTCTGAGAAGTATATGCCGAACAGTAGACATATACTGTTCGGCATATACTTTTGAGAAGTATATGCTGAACAGTAGGGGTCCCAGGACCAAGCCTTGTGGGACACCACTTGTGACTGGTTTAGATTCGGACCTGGAGCCTGCTATTCTTACCGTGTGAGTTCTGTCTGTAAGCCACTTGGCAACCCATCTCATGATGTAGGGGTTTATGTTCAGGCTGGTGAGTTTTTCTATAATTTCCGAGTGGGAAATGGTGTCAAAAGCCTTGGCGAGGTCAAGGTAGGCTGTGTGAACCACCTTCTCCTCATCTATGGCCTTGGTGACTGTCTTGAAGAAGTCAACCAGGTTTAGTAGGCATGATCTGCCCTTAGCAAAGCTGAACTGGGTCGGGTCAAGTGTTTGGAGGTTCCCAATGTCTTTGTTAATGAGTTCCATGATGATGCACTCCATAGCCTTGCAGACTAGGCTAGTCAGGCTTATGGGGCAATAGTTACCAGGGTCAGTTGTGGCCCCAGCTTTGTGGAGCAGAATAACCATTGCTGTGTGCCATTCTATGGGCTCATAGCCTGTGGAGAGGCTGAGGTTGAACAGTGTGTTTAGGTGGGGGGTTAGTTCATTCTGTAGTTCATGCAAGATGCAGCCTGGCACACCATCTGGCCCCATTGACAATGTGCTTTTGGCTTTTGAAAGGGCTGTTTTCACCTGTGCGTCTGTGATTTCCGAGACACTACATTTTCCAGTATTGTTGTAGGCCCTTTTGAGGGTGAGAGGGGGGTGAAGTTTGCACTGAATATATCTGCCAGAATGTTGGTAATATCAATTGGTTCAGTATATTTTGTGCTATTTTGCACTAGCTCAGAGCATATCTGCGAGTTGCCACTTAGATTCTTGACATAGCTAAAGAAGTCGTTGTGGTTATCTTTCGAATCCTTGGATATTTTTCTTTCAAAGTTAGCCTTGGATGATTTTATGAGGGACCAGTTTCTTACTGATACTGATCATGGATGTCTTTCCTTCTTGGGATTTCCTTTTTTTTTAACTAGTTTCATCCTTCTATTGTATAGCCTGTTTATGGCAGGGGTCCGCCAGACTGGTTTCTTTCACTTAGGGGAGTGAATCTTGGTTTTGCTAGGGATGGCACGATCCAAGCATCCTTGCAGGTGCTCATGGAGTGCATTTGTAAAGGTTCCTGCATCTTGGACACTGTTATCCTTTAGCATGGGGGCTGTGAAACTTACCACCTCTGTCTTAAGTAAGGTGAAGTTTGCTATAGAAAAGTTTTTCACTGTGGTTTCCTTGGTTGGGGGTGGTGGTGTGGTGTGGACATCAAGCGTGATTAGTTTATGCAATGCATGTCATTATATTGTTCCAACTTTTAAGTATATAAATAGCCACGTATTTGAAGTTAAAAATATATATAGCTGTAATACTGAAGGTATTATTTATGTGTTGAAATGTCTGTGTAACCTTGTCTATATAGGAGAAAGTAAAAGGAAGTTTAAAACTAGACTGCAGGAGCATTTCAGGAATATTATAAATAATTAAGAAGATAGCCCTGTTGCTAAACATTTTATGCTGGTTCACAATTCTAATCTAAATGGGTTACAAGCCACTATCGTAGAACATATTATAAAGGGTGTATTTTCTGATGATTTGTATAAAACGAAGTTGTTATATAAAGAAAGTATTTTTATTTTGAAATATGACACTTTATTTCCTCAGGGTCTGAATGTAGAATGTAACTGGAGGCTTCTTGTCTGATGAGAAAGTAGTATTAAGTATTTTTTAATATTTATTGATTAATTGGTTTAGGCTGCTTGTTTAATTGTTAGATGTATTAGGGTATATAAACTGTGTAAGTTATGTGATGTTTTATGCTCCTTGAAGGCAGTTGCCAAAGCACTAGAGGTGCAATAAACTGGTGTTTTAAGTGGATACTTCATCTGTGGTCTTCAGTTTTATCTTTTCCTTTTGGTTTGTGCAGTGATTAGTTTATGGTCAAATCTAACCAGTGATGGGATGACCTCCGGTGCGGAACACCAGTCACCCATGTTGGTGATGACCAGGCCCAATATGTTTTCACCTCTGGTAGGGGAGTTTAGCAGCTGATCCGGAGCATTTGAGTTGATAAATTCCAGGAAACACTGGACCTGGGAGTTTGTACTTGAGTAGTTTTCCCAGTTAACAGTAGGGTAATTGAAATTGCCCAATATCAGGGTGTTTGGTAGGACCTTCATGTTTTCCAGTGTCTCCAGAAAGGCGGAGTGGTGGTCCTGGGTCATGGAGGGTGATCTGTAGCAGGACACAATTTGCATTGCAGATTTGCCCGATGTTAGTTGCACATGGATGATCTCAGAGGTATCATGCTGTGCCACTAACCTGGAGGTGTAGGTATCCTTGATGAATATGTATACACCCCCTCCTTTTGTGTTTCAGTCATGTTCTGTGGCCGAAATGTATGGTATGAGTTGTAGCCCGGTAGTGCTGGGGTGCTCTGTGGAGCCTTGAACCAGGTTTCAGCTACTGCACAGATGTCGACATTCTCCATACTGAGGAGTGCTTCGAGTGCATGCGTTTTGAGATTTAAACTCCTGGCGTTGAGTAGCATAACCCTCATTTTTTTATTCGTGCTGTTTACAGAGGTGGGTTTGACTTTTGAGCCTTGACTAAAAAAGGCACTATGGGGACAGCAAGAGCCTTGGCCAGTATTTGAAAGCCTAGGGGTGACAGGTGCAAGCCATCTCTTGTGAAGTAATGAGGTTTGTCGAGCATGTCGTCCCAGGTGGACAGACACTGGATCCCCTTTGAATGACACTAAAAGCTTAGCCAATTGTTGAAATTGATAATGTTGTCTTTATACTGCGGTATCATTCTTGGTGATGGCAGGATGCTGCTTAGGGTCAGGGTCATACCCACCTGGACTACATGATCAGAGAGCTCTTCCATGTCTCTTTTCATGTAGTCCAGGGAGGTACATCTCGGTTCATTCATACTAACATGGACAATGACAGAGTGATATTTGTACTTGTCCTGGAGTGACCTGAGTGCTTGTGTTATGTGGTGGATTCTGGCTCCCGACAGGCAGCTAACAGTAACCTTCTCCTTATCCAGCCTAGTGAGTGGGACGTCAGTGTGCTTGACTATAGAGTCGCCTATTACTAATGTGGTAGGTATATTATTTCACCTTAAGGGCTGTGATTGTGTGGCACACTGATTTAGTGTTTTATTTATTGTCTAGTTTGTGATGGGAGGTGCAGGATTTTTGGGTGTCTGCTTTGGAGGTCTCTGATGATTTTGCAGGTTTTTATTTAGAGCCTCCAAGTATGATTTTGTGTATTTATGTGTATGTTTTGCCAGTGCTGGTTTAGTATGTCTATGTTAGGCTGGAGGTGTGGTGCAAGTGTTAACCTTCTCCTCATGAATGCCTGTTCCAGTCTTGGGTGGAGAGAGCTTAGCCTCTAATTTAGCTATATAATTGCATCTCCCACATATGTTAATGTTTTGTGGTAGTAGGAGAAGGTTGTCTGTGTACATGAAGCAGTTGTAACATTGCCTCAGGATACCCAGGTTCACCAGCTGGACTGGAGAGTATACCTGAAATTGCCATTTGGTCATGCCTGAATAGTAGGGTGAGCTGCTTAGTCGCTTGGTTGGTGAGGGGTGAATAATGAGCCTTGCCCTGGTGGGCAATCAAGTGTTGGGGTATATTAGTGCTTGCTATTAGGTCTGAGCAAGTGCTGGACTGTAGGATGCTTTTTAACTGCTTAGGTTGAGAGTTAGACTACTTTCAAGGGAAAAACTGAAGAGGAGACTTGGTGGATCTGGGAATAATTTAGCCCTAGCTAACCGGCACTGCCCAGATGTGCAAAACCATGCAAATGTGGATTTTACAGCAGGGAAATGAAAGAGATAGAAATTAGCCCAAAATGGCCTATAAACTACTAACTTCTGGGCTGGAACCTCTCCTCCAGGGACAGATGGCTGCTCAAAGCTCCCTCTCTCATAGGTGAACAGAGAAACCTCCTTCTATCCAAGTAAGTTATGGGCAATTCAGAAACTTGTAACACAGCCCTGAAGTCAGCACTAGCCTGAAAACTGGACTATACTAGCTTAGAAAGGTGGTAAACAAGGACATTTTTTTGAAAAGATAAGGCAAAAACAGTAAAATACACTTAAAACAGCTATAAATGACTACAAACAGTAAAAAATACACTTAAAACAGCTGTAGATGACTACAAGCAATCAGAAAAGGCTTTTAAACAAATTACCCAATTAACCAGTAAAACAATCTCAAAACCGAGCCCTGTTCCTGTAGGCTTCAATCAGACAAGTTCTAACTGCACACTCCTGCCACTGGGATGCAGGGGAACCTTCTGCAAAAAATAAGGCCTGGATTAGTGCTCATGTTATACAAACAAAGTTAGATTCAGCAGGCCTGAATCTAGTTTATGCAACAGCAAATAAGGCACACCAATTTCAGTAAGAAACAGTTCAAATATGCAGGCGCTATAAGCCTCTAACCAGAAATTCCCAGCTTAGAAGGGCAGAGTCCAGCCTCTCCTCCCACAAGAGTGCAGACCACAAACCTTCCTAATGTAAAATGACTGGCCTGAAGCCCAAGTACTTAAACCAGAACTAATACACTTTTAGAATAACAGACACTGAGCCTTCAATCAGCAGTTCCCAATTTAAAAGGATATAAGCTACCTGTCCTGCCTGGGAACACAGGTTGACAGCAACCTCTCTTTTGATCACCATATTGCCACTGTGGTCAGAAAGTCCTTTTATGTGGCACATCTCATTACTAAGGGTTTTGCATCCAGGAAGAAAGAGGTCATTGTCTTCATCTACTCTTCCCTCATTAGGCCAATCATCGAGTACAATGCCCCATTTGGCATGTATCTCAATAGACACCTGCAACAACTGGAGAGTCCACAAAAGTACCTCACAAAGAGGAACCTAGGCCTTAAAAACTTGTCCTATATGGACAGACTCCAAAAACTCCAACTATTCTCTATCTCATATCGCCTACTTAGAGGTGATCTCTGCTTGACTTACAAAGTCATGTCTGACCCAGCTCTGTTAGCAATGCTACATCTAAAGAAATCCCAATCCCTCCACACCACACGTTCCAGAGACCTCAACCTCATTTCCACAATTAACAGAACATGCTGTAGGGACAGGTTCATAACCCAAGACTGCCCATGCTATGGTACAGACTTCCCATACATGTCAAGCAGAGCACCTCACTGACCCTCTTCAAGAGAAATCTTGATGAGTGGATGGGAAACAGAAAATTCACCCTGGAGATAACACCAGTGGTTCTACTCGACAGAGGCACTGGGAACTAAGGTCGGGTGGCACTATGGCCAGGATAATTCTATGACTAGGCTTGTAAAGGCCCCAGGGCCATTAGCCTAGTACACACCTATGAACCTATAAGGATTGGGGCTGCATACAGTAGACAGTTTAATTTAAAAGACTGAGCAAGTGTGAGTTCAGAGGAAGGTGCAAAGAATATCTGGTTATGATAGAGTAGATCGAGTTTCCGGTGATTTTTTTATGTATTGTTGGGTGTGTAAATCATATTTCAGTTCATCATCAATAATGACACACAGTAGTTTGGTATGGGTTTCGGGTTTAATGATGGTATTACTGAGGGAGGTAATAGAAAAGGAGGATCTATGATGCTCCAGTGTTTTAGGAATGAAGAGGAGGAGCTTAGGTTTTTTTGGGGTTAAGTACATGTTGATTTTCAGATAGCCATGTTTCAACTGAAGAAAAGGTGTCCTGAGTGAGAGTTAAGAGATCTGGAATGCTATGAGCAGTGGAGATAAGAGTAAAATCATCAGCATATTGTAGGAGTGTTGAGGGGTTACAGGCAGAGTGAAAATTATTCATAAAAATATAACAAGAGGGGACCTAAAATGGATCCTTGTGGAACACCAGTGTTAACTGGAAGGAAAGGGGAGAAGATAGATTGCCAGTGAATGGAATGTTGATTATTGGGGAGTTAACTTGAGAACCAGTTCATGGAATAGTCAGAGAGATGGTAGTTGGAGAGTTTAGTGAGAGGTTTAGGATGAGAGACAGTACCAAAGGCTTTAAAAAGGTCAAGGAATAGACAGAAGGCTAACATGTTGTTGTCTCAGGCCTCTGCTACTGTTTGGGTGATGGAAAGTAGTGCGATGGAGGTGCTGTGGTGGGAATTAAAGCCACATTGGGTGGAAGTTAGTAGGTTATTATCAAGCAGGTGTTTGAGTAACTGTGTATGAAAATACTTTTCCAGGATTTTGGAGATGGGGGAAGAGGATGGCAATGGGCCTAAAATTAGAGGGATCAGTAGAGTTTCCACCCATGTGAAGAGGAATTGTATAGAAGAATTTCTAAATATCTGGGACACAGGATTCAGTAATGGAACAATTTATAAGTACTGAGACTGGGTAGGCAATACATTCTGCAGCTATTTTAAGAAAGTAGGAAGGTAGTTTATCAGCAGAGGAGGAGCAAGGTTTAATTTGGAGAGGGGAGATTTGATGAAGGCGATGGGAACAGGTTAGAAAGAGAGGGCATTAAGGGGTGTTGTTTTGGGGGATGGAGGAGGGGTAGAGGAAGAAATACTATTTTGTGTAAGTTTTTGAATTGTTTCTATGAAGTAGTTGTTAAGGAGAGAGGCAGTTTCAGTTGCTGTATGTTGTGGAAAAGGGTTGGGAGTTGAAGGATTGCTGGGATATAGAAGGTGATTAATGGAAGTCCAGAATCTCTTTGGATTTTTATGTGGGCTACCTTGGTGGGAACTGAAGAAATTTTTCTTATCATTGTTAACAAGTTTTTTGGTCAGGTTTCAAAGGTCTTTGTATCTTTGAAATAGAGTAGGGGACTTATGTTTAACCCAGGCTTTCCAGACACTGTCTCTTTGATGCATTATAGAGTGGGTATGTTTAGTAAGTCATGGAGCAGAGTTACATTTTATTCTGATTTTTCTGATGGGTGCCATGGAGTTAAGAATGTCTAGGAATATCTTACTGAAAGATGTTATACCTCGTTGAGAGGGAGATGTTGAAGGAAGGACCATTTTATATGTGACAATATGAAGTTAAAAAATATCAGGACTGAAATGGGTGAGTTTGCGACATTCCCTGTAGAGGTAGTCTTTGGGGGTGTGTTTGGAGAATCTATGGATATATGTAGGGAAGTGATCACTAAGAGAGTTAGGGAGTGTGCCAGAGTTATGATAAATGTTGGGATCCAAGGTGAGAATCCAGTCTAGGATAGGTCCAGAGGTGGAGTTTTTGTTAGTTCAAGAAGGGAAGGATATGAGTTGGTAGAAGCCATGAAGGCTGAGACTAAAATTAGGGGCTGTAGTTAAGAGTTTAGTCCAATCAATGTTAACATCTCCAAGGATAATGGTTTTATATGGAACATTTTCGGTTAGCCAGGAGAAAATATTTAAAAGGAGAGGAATATTATTCCCAGGAGCTATGTAGATGGAGGTTATGGCAAATTTTTTTATGTGGGTTTAGTTGACAATTTGCAATGTGGAGTTCTGCAGGTTCAAAGCTAGGTATAGAAATGGGGAGGGGAGAGAAATTGAGGTGTTCAGAGTTGAGGATAGCAGCACCTCTACCCCCTAATTGGTTCTTATTGTATTATTATTATTATTATAATAATAATTATAATTATTATTATTATTATTATTAGTCTGTAATTGTAACTCAAATAAATAATGGAATGAGAAACCCAATGAATGCAGTTATGTAAATATTTTTTATTTATGATACTCTGATTCATTAATACAGATAAAATCCTCTTGTATCAAAATATGAATGGCTATGAAAAAAACATGGCTGCACCCATTTTAGTAATGATGCTGCAGGACTTACTTCTCTGCATAGCTAATAAACAAGACTGAAGGTATACAAAATGCAGTTCACATTCATTGCCCACCCCCAATACATGTGTGGGTGTGTATGTATGTGTATGTATATATATATATATATATATATATATATATATATATATATATATATATATATATATACACATATATATATATATATATATATATATATATATATATATATATATATATATATATATAAGAACACTGAGACCAGAAGATCGGCAACTGAGATGACTGACAGTTTAAAAGCCTGACGCTGAGAACACCGACATGTTAAGGTAAGTGTGCGATAGTGATCGACTTTAGGATTAGGGGTAGGTTAAGTGAGTTTGGGTTAGGGTGCAGGTAAGTGTGCGATAGTGACAGACTTTAGGGTTAGGGGTGGGTTAAGTGAGTTAGGGTTAGGGTGCGGGTTGGGTGAGTGTGTGATAGTGACAGACTTTAGGGTTAGGGTTTGGGTTAAGGTTAGTGCATAGATAGTTGTGTATGTAAGGTTTAGTGTAGGTTTGTAAGGTTTGTGGTGTGCTTGTGTTGTGTGTGTGTTTTTTGGAAAAGGTATTTGTTCTGTTTTGTTGATTGTCAGGATTGTGGTTTGTCGAGCATGTGAAGTTTCATGCTTTTAAACTGTCGGTCATCTCAGTTGTCGATCTGCCGGTCTCGGTGTTCTCGTCGTCGGTGTTTTGGTGTGTCAGTGTTTTCAAGTAGCCCTATATATATATATATATATATATATATATATATATATATATATATATGTGTGTGTGTGTGTGTGTATAAATATAGATATAGATATGGTTACAGATATATGTGGGGGGTTAGCGTTGGCTTCATGGTTAAGGTGCTTACCGCACAACACAATGCACCATGTTTAATTCTCACCTTTTGAAGCATGATTGGGCTTAAAAGGGCCCCTGTGGTCATTAGCCTAGTAATCAACTATGAACCTAAAAACCTATCTATCTATATATAAAAATGGAGGGATAAACACAAAATCTTTAGACCTACTAATGCAGGTTATCACCATCTGTAGAGGATACCATGTTGCCACATGAAATTTGTTAATGACATGAATGTTTTATTTATTTTTTTGTTTACTTTTTCAATTTCTAATGTCAAGTCCAAAAAGCATGATCGTGTATCATTAAAAAAAAAAAACAAAAAAAAAAAAGTAGTTTCATCTGAAGCACAGAAAACTCATGAGTTAATAAGAGATTACTAGACTAACAGCCCTAGGGAGCCTTTTTAAGCTTAACCGTCTTTCCAAGATGAGAATCAAACCCTGTACTTTGTGTCCTTGGAGTAAACATCTTAACCTTTATACCATCCCCCAACCTCAAGAGTGCAGTATTCGAAATTACTAATTAATCCAAGTATCTGGGGTGCAAATGGCACCCACAGCCTTCTGATCTCCCAGCACCAAAGGCGAGTATGTTACTTGATTCAGAACTGAGTATTGTAGTTTCATTAAGTGACATACTAAATGAGAGTGTAAAATGGAAAACATCAAGGTCATACTATACTAGGGTTAAGGAGTTTTTACATTTTCCATGGTATTGTCTGATCTCAGGGTACATATATGTATTTACATACCTACCTAGCTGTATAGATATAGCTATATCTATCTATCTATATACATATATACACTATATACATACATAGCCACATGGGTAAGGAAGCATTGAAGTGTGCTTTTTATACAAGGAGGATTGCATCACTCTCACTCAGTGGAAAAGTACAATTATGGCTCATGTTATGCTGCAATAAAACTAGTTTCAACTACAGGTTTGTGTGTGAGTGAAACTTTCTGTTTCCTACAGTGAAGACTCTGTTCCATATTTAGGATACATCTTACATTGCAGTATCTCTTATAGGAGAATACCTAGTTAGTAATTAGAGTGTTAATGTTTCTTATTTAAAGATTACTTGGGGTTCACTTCACTGTCACATACCATAAAATAGGCACATACAAGATTTTAATCTGGAATCTTCTGATGTTTAGTGCTGTAAAACACACACACACACACACACACACACACACACACACACACACACATACATCTATATATATATATATATATATATATATATATATATATATATATATATATATATTTTTTTTTTTTTTAACTTACCACTTATTCCACCTGTTGTGAAAATAAACCGTGACTAACCATACTACTTAAAGTTGAACCCATCATGGAATTTGCAAAGGCAATTTGCAATTTTGTATTTCAATAAATCTGTTTTTACTATATATTTCTCTCAATTCATATGCTCTGTATATACATGTTCAGTGTCTTCAGTGTAGAAAATCATAATTTGTCTCACCTTTTGTAACCGTAACTGCAGTATTTGATGTATACCATAAATAATGCTAATGTCATTTTGAATTTAATTATACAGAGAGCAAGTCTTTTGGAATTGGGGCCTTAGTATATTTTATTAACTTTTATATATGAACCTCTAGATTTATTTGTGATTTTGTTTGCTCTCTTTCTGTACTTGTTACAATGCGGGTCCATCAGTAAACACAGGAAATAAGGATAATAATGTGATACATTTTTGAGACAATGTAGCAGCCGGTGTAACACTAAGCTTCAATGAAGACACAAAGTTATTGCATTGCCAGTCCAAGCATTTAATATTTGTTAACTTCACAAATATGCCTGTCCCTATGTAAAAGAGACAAATAGCTGATGGAGAGGAGGATGAGTTGGTCTGTAAGAGCACTGAAAAATGTTTGTTTGAGATACTGAGGATGAGGAGGCTAATGACGAAATGGTGATGTGGGGAGGTGGTCAAGAGAAATTGGAGACAGTTTTAAAGGGAATGGAGAAAAAGAATATTAAGAAAAGCAAAGGTGATATAAAAATAGGAGAGATGTTAATGGAGAATAATAAATGCCAATTTAACACATGTCTGATGTTAGACAAGAATGGCCTCTTCAGTAGATGTAATATAGCTGATGAAGAATATGTACTCAGGTCACTCCACAACAAATATAAGTATGACTCAGTCATATGTACTCAGGTCACTCCACAACAAATATAAGTATGACTCAGTCATATGTACCCAGGTCACTCCACAACAAATATAAGTATGACTCAGTCATATGTACTCAGGTCACTCCACAACAAATATAAGTATGACTCAGTCATTGTCCATGTGGGTATGAATGACCTGAGATGAACCTCCCTGAACTACATGAAAAAATACATGATGGAGCTCTCGGATTAAGTGGCCCAGGCAGGTATGACCCTAGCCCTGAGCAGTATCCTACAGTCACCCAGAATGATACTGCAGTACAAGCAGAAAATGATTGACTTCAACAATTTTCTATGTTTCTGGTGTCATTCTAAGGGGATCCAGTATCTATCTGCATGGGCTGACATGATTGACAGACATCAATGCTTTGCCAGGGTGGCCTGCATCTGTCACTCCATGGATTCCAGGTACTGGCTAAGGCTCTTGCCACCACTGTAGTGCCTTTTTAGGCAGTGTTCCAAAGACCAAAATCCCTCCGTAACAACTATAAACAAATACAATCTGAGGGTCATGCTGCTCAGTGCTAGAAGTCTAAATCTCAAGATGCACTCACTCAAAGTGCTCCTCAAAATGGAGAATGTTAACATTTGTGCTGTAACTGAGACATGGTTTAAAGCAGCAGAAAGCAACCATGCACTTCCAGGCTACAACTCATTCTACACCTTTCAGTCCCTGAACATGGCTGGAAGCTCAAAAGGTGGTGGGGTCTCCATATTCATAATGGATCTGCACACCTCCAGACTAGTAGCCCAGCATAATGCATCTGAAATACTTCAGCTACAATTAACATTGGGTAAGATGGCACTTCAGGTCATAGCCTGTTATAGGACCCAAAACATGTCCTTAGAATCCCACTCCATGTTCCTAAGCACCCTCGAATCTATCAAGGTTAGCCTAATACTCTTATACTAGTAGACTTCAACTACTGGGAAAACTACTCCAGTACCAATGCATTGGCCCAGTGCTTCCTGGAATTCATCAATTCCAAAGCCCAGGACCAGCCCATCCTGACCCCCACTAGAAGAAGCAATGTCCTTGACCTGGTTATTGCTAACATGGGCAATCATTGCTCTACACCAACAGTCAGTTCCTCCCTTGTTAGATCCGACCACAAACTAATCACCATGGAAATTGATATCTCACCCACACCCCCTGCAAAAGTGGCCACCTTGAAAAACTTCTCCAAAACTGACTTTGGGCTCCTGAAGACAGAGGTGGCTAAATTCGCGGCACCCATGCCAATAGAAAATAGCTCCATGACTGCCGAATCATACACCAATGGACTGTATGAACATGTACATAAATGCATGGAACTAGCCATACCCAAAATATCCAAAATGCTCCCCTCCAAAAAAAAAGGAAGCCAGTCTGGTGTTCCTCAGCTATCAATAAACTCTACAACAGAACTGCTACAGAAAAAGGTGAAGTCCCAAGACTAGAAAAACTCCCTCATTAGCCTCAACAAAAAGTCAAATCCTCTAAATCCAGCTATAAAGGCTGAATTGTGGAAGACACTAAAAACAACCACAAAACCTTCTATAGTTATACCAAGAACCTCCACAGCAAAACCCAGATTTGCTCTGAGTTATTGCACAACGGTACCTCCTACTCTGAGCCAACAGATATTGCCAACATACTAGCTGACAGATTCAGTGCTAACTTTACCACCCCCCCAAAGGCCCAATCACATTACCAGAAAATGTCAGGTACCCTGCATTTCTGCAGCTCAGGTAAGAGCTGCATTGTCCAAGGCCACAAATACAGCATCCATTGGACCTGATAATATCCCTGGCTGTATTTTACATGAGCTGCAAAATGAACTGGCATGACATCTGTGTGCTCTGTTCAATCTCAGCCTTACCTCAGGCTTTGTCCCTATGAATGGCTCACTGCTACAGTCATCCCTCTCAATAAAAGGGGACTAACAACAGACCCTGGGAATTATTGCCACATTAGCCTGATGAGTCTGATATGTAAAGCTATGGAGCGCATCATCATGGACCTGCTTAACAAGGATATAGTTAATTTCCAAACTCTCGACCCCACACAGTTTGGCTTTGTTAAAGGAAGATCCTACCTCATTAACTTGGTTGACTTCTTCGAGAAAGTCACCAAGGCTGTGGATGAGGGTAAGGCAGTGCATACAGCCTACCCCGATCTGGCCAAGGGGGTTGATAACATTCCTCACTCAGGAATTATTGATAAACTCACCAAACTGGGCATCAACCCCTATATCACTAGGTGGATTGCAAATTGGCTCACAGACAGACCCCACAGAGTGAAAGTAGCAGATTCCAAATCTG
Source organism: Protopterus annectens (assembly GCF_019279795.1). NCBI lineage: Eukaryota > Metazoa > Chordata > Ceratodontiformes > Protopteridae > Protopterus > Protopterus annectens. Next base: position 339,230,506 of record NC_056739.1, read on the forward strand.
ACTGCAGACCAGTCATTAGTGGAGTCCCACAGGGATTGGTCCTAGGTCCTCTCCTGTTTGGCATCTACTTCTCTAAGGTCCAGGCCAACATGGAGGGACTCTGGCTGACCAAGTTCACAGACAACTCCAAACTGGGAGCCATTATCAACTCCCCAAGTGATGCAGACATCCTACAGAAAGACCTTACTGACACAGGTAACTGATGTTGGAGCCATGAACTTAAGCTTAATGCCAAAAAATGCATTATCATTCCCTTTGGTAAAAACTCAGTTCCCACTAATTACCGTGTCGATGGGAGCCCACTGAACATTGAAGGTGTGATAAGAGATCTGAGCTCCCAGGTTGACTGCAACCTCTCCTTTGACCACCACATTGCCACTGTGGTCAGAAAGTACTTCTATGCAGCACATCTCATAACTAAGGGGTTTGCATCCAGGAAGAACAAGGTCAGCATCTCTTTCTACTCATGCCTCATTAGACCAATCATTGAATATAATGCCCCTTTTGGCATGTACCTCAACAGACAACTGCAACAGCTGGAAAGGCCACAGAAGTACCTCATGAAGAGGATCCTAGGCCTTAAACACATGTCCTGCATGGACAGACTCAAGAAACGTCAGCTATTCACTGTCTCTTATAGTCTACTTATAGGTGATCTCTGCTTGACATACAAAACCATCTCTGACCCAGCCCTGCTAGAAATGTTACACCTAAAGAAATACCAATCCCTCCACACCACATGCTCCAGAGATCACAACCTCATTACCACAATCAACAGAACATGCTGGAGGGACAGAGTCATCACCCAGAGACTGCCCATACTCTGGAACAAACTTCCAATTCATGTCAAGCAGAGCACCTCACTGGACTCTTCAAGGGAAACCTTGATGAGTGGATGGGTAACAGAATGTTCACCCCCAGGAATCACTCCTGTGGCTCTACTGGATAGAGGCACTGGGAGCTAACGTCGGGCAGCATGATGACAGGGCACTTTTATGGGCTAGACTTGTGAAGGCTCCAGGGCTGTCAGCCTAGTACATACCTCTGAACATATGAACAGAACGTATGAAATGTGAAGATAATTAATACAAAATATCAAGAGTAAGACAGATTTATTACTACATCACTGGGAATGGCATTAGATTAGATTAGGTAACAACAGAAAGAAACGGCTTAGTGGAACTCAGGTTAATATGAACTAGCTTATTGAATTATCCTATTTGGGAATCATGCAGACAGATATATTACTTCATTGTTTCTTCATTTAATTTAATTTGCCATGTTTTACTCTATTTCTCCAATCTCATAAAGTGTCTTTTCATCATTGTTGTACCTTATTATGTACACATATTTTAGCATGACATTTTTTTTTTTCAAAAAATGTTTTATTTAATTTTCACTTTTCACAACAAGAAGTAACAAATAACAAATGAAAAAAAAACACACAGGATATATCAAGGTGAGAAAAAAAAAACAGTACAATACAAACGAACAGACTGATATGTATAATTATAAACACATAAACAAAATACAATACAAAAAAAAAAAAAATTATTTTGCTAACCTGGTATGCTACCCAAGGAAAGAAATGTTATAACATTATACAGCATTCACTAAATGAAAAACTAATTTAGGTGGAAGTAAGAAGGAGGGCGTTGATCTTAACCCAAACTTTTGTATATATAGCTTTCCTCTTTGGACTTTTAAAAAATGTAAGTATCAGCCATTGACTTAAAATTGTTCCAACATAGTTTAGTGCGATCCAACCAATTTTTCGAAATGTATAGTTTCATGAGTGAACATAAGAGGACTAGAACATGTGTGTCCAATTTAGAAAGAGGACATGTAGGGATATGTAGAATGGCTAGTTCCCAAGAAAGGGTTGATTTATGATAGCCCATTTTGAAATGAACAGTAGGGGCAAGAAGGAGACTTGTTAGAGTCAAATTTGTAATAAACATTTTATTGACAATTAACTGTGTGTAGAAGAGTTTCTTAAAGGGGAAAAATCTATAGTATTTTTTTATATTTATCCCAATAGTTTGAAAAAAGATAGTTACTATCATTGATCATAGAAGATATGAGTTTACATGAGTTAGATATCATTTTAACAGGTAGAGTTAGATTATAAATCACAGATTCTAGCAAGGGGAGATTTTGACCTTTATCCAATAAATGTATGAACTTAGATGTAATAATGTCACGTATTTGTCTAGTAATAACTAAGTATTTCTTATTAACTTTAAGAATTTTGCATAAATTAGACAGAGATTCATTGTTATGTTTAAGTATATCCCAGACTAAGAGATTTTTTATTAGCGGGAAACTAGATAGGTTGATTGGAAGATTATTAATTCTGATATTTGGATTTAGGTGTAGAGGTTGAAGTAAAGGAAGTGATTTGTCAAGACTTATATGTTTTAAAATGTTTTGGAAGATAATAATCTTTTGTTTTATGTTATATGACAAGTTAAGACTCCGTAAATTGTCTTGTGAAATAAATGGGAGAGTAGCTGGATTTAGGTTAATTCTAAGAATCTGTTGAAACCATAACTTAGACCAGGTGGGACAAGTATTATAATCTTGTAATTTAAGTTTAGAGATATATAATAATCTATTTGCAGAGATGATTGAATAGTATAAATGAAAATTTGGAAGGCCCAAGCCACCTCTGGATTTGGGAAGGGTTAATTTATTATATGCAATTCTCACAGATTTGGGGTACCAAATAAATTTAGCTAGTACTTTACTGACCTTGGTCAAAAAGGACTTGGGTACTAACTGATCTGCAGACTTAAATTGAAAGAGAAGTCTGGGAAGTATATTCATCTTAATTATAGCAGATTTGGATAAAAGAGACAACTTCAATTTTTCCCATCTCTGAATATCAAGAGAGATTTTAGACCAGGATCTAAGAAGATTATTTTGAAATATAGATGAATGTTTATGATCAAAATAGATCCCCAAATATTTGATATCAAAAGTTGTTTTGAAAGGAGAGGTAGGGAAATAATTGGGTTTATGAGCCATAGGATTAATGGGAAAGATGCAAGATTTTTCAAAGTTTACTTGATAATCTGAGGCTTTTGAGAAAGCATTAATGGAGGTTACAATCTTGTTTAAATCAGTATTTGGAAGTTGAAAATAGATGATCAAATCATCAGCGAAGGCTGAGAAAAATATTTTTGTATTCATGACTTTTGGGATTGTATGAAAGGTATTTAGTTTTATATAAAGAAACAAAGGTTCAATGAATATATTAAAGAGAAAAGGAGATAGCGGACACCCCTGCTTGGTGCCATTAGTTATTTTTAAAGGTTTGGGCAGAATCTTATTTATCCTTAAGCAGGTAAAGGATTTACTGTATAAAACTTTAATCATATCTATATAAGAGGAGGGAATGTTAAAATATGATAAAGAATGAAAAAGAAAATCCCAGTTAACCTATCAAAGCTTTAGCTGCATCCAAGGTTAGGGCATACATTGGATTTTTATCTTTTTTCAAGAGATATATTAGAGAGTCTAGAGTTAGAGTGTTATCCCATGTATGCCTACGTTTCATAAAGCCCGCTTGTTCCATGGATATTATAGATGGAAGAACTTTTCTAAGTCTGTTAGCTAGGAGTGAAGCTAAAATCTTGATATCAATATTAATCAATGAAATAGGGCGATAATTATGTGGATTTGTTTTGTCTTTTTGGTTTTTTAGAATTAAAATAGTTTTCGAAGTATTCCAATGAAGGTCTGAGATGCTGTACTTTATTATGTAATTATAGACTTTTAATAGGATAGGGGAAATTATTGAAATAAAAGTTTTGAAAAATTCAGCTGTGAAGCCATCAGGACCTGGGGATTTGCCTAACTTAAGGTTTGATATAGTGGATTGGATTTCTTGTAAGTTTAAGGAGCTGAGAGCATATCACATTGTTTTTTTTTAATGGAAGGAAATTTGATGGAATTTAGAAAGTCAAACATATGGTGATGCAAAACCTGATCCATATTTTCTTTAGAATAAATTTCTGAGTATAGGATAGAAAAAAGTTGTATAATTTCCTGGTCCGAGTTATAAATTTTATCTTTAAAGAGTATACGGGATATTTTAGGGGGTTCTTGGGTATTCCGAATTAATTTTGCAAGTAATTTAGAAGGAGTTTGTGCCCATTCAGAATAAATTGCAATCATCCTTTGTTCAAAAATGGTTAAGTTCTGTTTATGTAGTTGAAGTAACTGATTCTGTGTCTCGCTAATTAAGTTATCTCTCACGGGTTCCGGTTTAAGTTTTTGTTGTTTGCCTAAGTTAAGAAGTTTATTTGTAAGATCGAGTTCTTTGTTTTTGTACATTTTTTAAAGATAAGAGGCTTTATTAATTATAATACCTCTGATGCAGGCTTTACATGCAGCCCATTGTATATCTAGTGGTATATCAGTGATGTCAAGGTTAGAGGTAAGATTAGTTAATGTTTCAGTGATTTCTTGAATAATATCCTTGTTACGGAGTAAGTTATTGTTAAGTGTCCAGTTATTATAAGTACATGGGGAATTAACTTTTTGAATAGGATTAATATTTAGGGATATCTTAGAGTGATCTGATAAGGATCTCGGTTCTAAAGAAAGATTAATTTTAAAGTGGGTGAAAGATTCAGAGATTAAAAAAAAGTCTAGTCTTGACTAATATTTGTAGCATTTTGAGTAGTATGTGTATAAGTCATCCTTAGTAATATGGTCTTTTATAGAGATGGGGTCAGTAAGTTTGAGATCATACATTAGGTCTTCCAAGGCAGAGGAAGATTGAAAATTATAATATGGAGATTTACTAGTACGATCTGAATTAGGGTCCAAAACAGCATTCCAATCCCCTCCCGCTATGATATAGTGATCTTTAAAAGTTGCTAGAATATTATGTATTTCTGTAATAAAGGTATGTTGTTGGGAGCAGGGGCCATATAAGTTAAAGAATAAAATTGGTTTATCTAGATTGGAAAATTGGGATGTAAAAAAGCACCATCTGCCGTTAGCATCCGACCTCTCTTTTAAGATAGCACCTTGGAAGGATTTTTTGATAATAATCGCCACCCCTCTTGAATTTGAGCTATTTCCTGCCAAAATTATAGATTTCAACCATTTCTTTTCCCCATCTTTGACCCAATCAGTACTATTCATGTGTGTTTCCTGAAGAAAGCATATATTAGCTTGTGACTTAAAAACTAAGTGAAGAAGGAGTGCCTTTTTGGCTTTATTCTGCAGCCCTCTGACATTCCATGAATCAATAACAAGTTTCATGACTAACTAAGAATAGGTAGTTTGCATTAGTAAGCAATGTAGAGTGTTGGGAATAATTGACTGCATTTTAAGGGAATCCATAATTGAAAAAGGGAGCTGTGTATACAGATAATAAGTAATGAGAGAGAGGAAAAAGGAAAGGAAGTAAATAAGGTAGCCCATCAGTTCCTTCCACAAAACCCCGGTGCCTACCCACCCTAATCTGCTAGTGGAAGGAGCAAACAAACAATAAAACAAGAATTTTTGTAACAGGTTAGCACAGTTATTTTTGTAATGTAAACTGTAGAGAAAACAAAAAATACTTGAATAAGCAAAAATACAATATTTACATATATACAACTCTGATTCCAAGAGCAGGCTATATTAGAACCCAAGGCAAAAATATCCATGAGCCCTCAAAAAAATATAAACATTTGAAGCCTTTGTAAATAAAAAAAGAAAAAAAGAGATATAAAAAGTGTTATTTAATGTAGAATAAGACTGAATAATACCCAATCATTTAAGGTAAAAAAGAAAGGAAATAAAAAAAATATATAGTAACATGCATATTGCTAAAATAGTAAGTTTTAAATTTATGTTAATAGACCTTTGTAGAGTAGGGTTTAATGTCTAGTTATTCATAACATCTTATTTAAAGTAACACATTTAACTATATACAAACTGGTTATATATATTTTGTATAGAACACAGATGAATATAAATAATAGGTAATGGAAGACTAGACCATTCCATTAATTTGCTCTGGCTTAAGAAAACCCAGATATGTTTGAAATTATGTTAAAGCAGCATACATGAAAGTAGGTGTATATTCAAGAGTTATTATATGATAGACATAATGTACATAAAAGCCTACGATTTCTAGCCATATGGCAGATACTGTAGGTCTCAAATACATCATAAAAAGGAACATCTATATTAAAAATATATATGAGAAGGGAGAAAAAAACAAAAAAAAACAACAAATTCTATGGATGAAAAAACATTTTTTCCTTTTTTTCTCTTTTTCTTTAAAAAAAAACAATAATACCTCACAGGGAATCAAAAATAAACAAGCCATCAGCATGTAATGATGCACGATGAAACCACGCATAACGAGAAATAACTGGTAATATCACAGTATAAGGAGAATATCCATAACAAGCTTAACAGTGAGTTCGCAGATTCATCTGATTAATTATTACAGACATAACAGTTAAGCTTGCAGCAATCAACATGACAGCAGTAAAAAAAAAAAAGGAAGGTGAACAGAAGTTCTGAATACTGTGCCAAATGAACAAGACAGCAAAAACTGGCATAGACAAGAGAGGTAGGCAGACCAAAAAACTCCAATACGAAGAAAGGTTAACGTATGTTTAATAATAACGTTTTCGCTCCTAGAAACCCAAGAGCTTCTTCAGACAATAAAACCAGGCGCCAAATGACTTTTATATACAAAATACATGATGTCATTTCCTGTACAATTCCCAGTAAAACATGTTTTCTTAAAACCAATTTTTTGAAAATATATATAATAAAAAATATATATCATATATATATTTGTATTAAAAAGAAGTGTTTTATTACCATGTTGGTTAAACATATGGTCAAACCCTTAATGAAATTAAGGGAAAACCATAATTTTATATTTTAATTTTAATTTTACCTCCACATGGTACCTTAATTAAATATTAAGACAAGACAGTACCAAATACTCGATTCCTTAACAGATAGACTAAAGTGGTTCTTTATACCCCATTTGATTGTATCTATATGGGTAAACCAATACGCGTCCAATCAATTAGACTGAACCTGCACACGAAACACTTAAGAAGAAGTACCAAATAAAAAGAATATCCATTAAAGGGTTGTCACAAGCATTTAACATACATCCAAAATTACCCATGATTCCAAAAGTGGATAAAGAGGTGGTATCAATTCCTAAGGTAACTTTTATATTTTAAAATAATAGATATATTACACAAGTCATTTAGACCAGGTGGAGAAAAGGCATTCAATAACAACTGCCATTCTAATTCTTTTAATTCAAGGAGTAGTGGTTGAGGGCCCCCTCTAACCCCTACTTTCACACCATCAATCCCCATAAAAGAAAAACTATGTCCCATATTGTCTAGAACATGTTTAGAAAGGGCGTTGTCCGTTTTTTTATTTTTTATTGCATAATTGTGTTGGTACACACGGTCCCGTAATCTACGGTCCGTTTTTCCAACATAAAATGCCGGACAACAGTTACACAAAGCAATGTAAATAATGGACCTAGACTCACAAAAAAACTTCTGTCTAATGTAGAATTTTCCACCCCTAATCGTAAATGAATTTCCTGTTCTTAAAAGCCTGCACCAATTGCAGAAACCACACTGAAATGTGCCAGTCTGTCTAGACACTTCACAGGGTTTATTTTCATTCTGTAAAAGTTCCTTCAGGTTCTTACCTCTTTTAAATATGAACCCAGGGAAATCACCTAAGATGTCAAAAAGGTGACTATTGTTTGCAATAAACTCCCAGTTTTTCTTAACTATACTGCATATGTTGTGGATGTGTTTATTATAGGTTAAAATAAACCTGTTTTTGAAATCCACCTCTGGGGGACTAGAACCATAAACTACATTAGAACGTTCAGTCAAAGAAGGATTTTCTACATCTTCACCCAAGTCCACCACAAGAACCATAGAGTTTTGGTGATTACTTCGTATAGCCCCCTGTAAAAGAGCTTGGTAAAACCCTGTGTTTCTTTTGAAAGAAACCTCATCAATAAGGTTATCCAAGAAGTCAATGGGATACCCCCGATTTAGGAACATGTTCCTGAGGGTGCTACACTCTTCTTCAAAGTCAATCAGAGTACTACACATTCGTGTCGCTCTCACTAATTGACCTTTGAAGATGGACTTCTTCTGGTTCAAGGGGTGGTTACTAGAGAAGTGAAGAAAGGCATTGCAATAGGTATTTTTCCTAAAAATCTTAGAACAGAAGCAGTTGTTGTGTAAATCTTTAACCAGTTTCACATCCAAATATTCAACTTCACTCGTTGAAAAATTATGGGTGAATGTTAAAAAAGAACATGACTCATTCATGTAATTCACCAAGTTAGTAGCCGTGTCAGAGTTCCCATCAAGGAGGACAAATGCATCATCTAAGAACCTAGTGTAGAATATAGAAGCCTCCTTAAAGGGAGGGTATTCAAAAAGATATTTCTTTTCCCAATATGCCACCACTAGGTTCGCCACACTTCCCCCACATGGTGATCCCATAGCTATACCCCTTTTCTGGATGTAATGCTCATTGTTAAAAATGAAAAAATTTGATGACAGAATAATGTCAAGTAAAGTAGTGACCACATATATCTCATCCTTTGGGGCTTTCATGTCAATAAGCATAAGTTCCACCCATTCTACAGCTTCAAGATGTGGAATAGAGGTATACAGATCAACCACATCAATGGTCAAGAAGCTGTAGGAAGGACTAAACGAAATAGTGTTGATAGCATTTAAGAAAGACCACGAGTCTTTACAGATTTGAGGAATGTTCTTGAGATATTTACTTAAAATGTGGTCAACTACTTTGGCACTGGGATGGGTGATACAACATCTCCCATCTACTATAGGGGATCCTCTAAGTTTTTATGTATCTTGGGGATACCAAACATGATGGGAACTCTGGGGAAGGATATATTGATGTAATCAAACGTGTCAATATCTATCTTCCCTTCAATGAATAAATCTCTCAGGTAACCTTTTATTCTATTATATTGACCTGTAGTCTCATTTACAGAAGACTTTTCATAAGCTGGGGAATCAAGAATTTTTTGCATTTTTGATACGTAGTCGGCCTTTTCTAAGATGACCAAACCACCACCCTTGTCTGGCTTAATAACTCTAATTGGTGAATTACACAAATTTTTCAAACAACTTCTTTGTTCGGAAGTAATATTGCTATTAGCATCAAACCATCTTATTTTTTTAAAAAAGTGTCTAAAGTCCAATTCACAAGCATACTCAAATGTCTGCAAGGTAGGGTGGGGGGGGGGATTGAACACACTTAACAGCTTGAAAGGTGGTTTTTCTTTACATGTTCCACCATTAAACAGTACCTTAAGATTCATACCTCGTACAAAGCATTTGAGGTCAATCAATAATTTAGGCAAACTAACTTTTTGGTCAGGAACAAAAGTTAACCCAAGGGCCAAAAGTTCAATCAGGTCTTGTTCTATTTTAATGTCAGAGAAATTATAGACAAAAAAGTCACCTTTTATGTTTGACAAAATAATAGGCTTCTGCATTTCATGTGGGATTTCAGGAATAGAAAGAACCACATTTAAACTTTCTTCGAGTTCTTCTGCTGCTGAAAGTTCTTCCGCCCTAAAAAAGGTTTTTGATTCCCTTTATAGTTGGGCCGGAAGCCTTGTTTAGTGTAAGAAGCCTTTAACCTGTTACTTCTTCTCGGTTGTTGTGAAGAAGGCCCTTCATCCCCATCATCAAATTCCTGATGAGATTCATCGATAGTATTCAAAGGAAAATCAGCATTTCTGTCCTGAATATCCTCATTTTTATTCTCATTTTCCTTTTGGTTTTTAGGCCCTTTAAGGTATTTGACCAAATTAGGATAGGCTAGATCATTAGAATAAGCTAGCCGATCTCTTACTAATTTTTTGCCCTTATTAGTTTTTAATTTCATTAAAAGGCCATCAATACTTTCAAAAATGCGGGCATAATCATATTTATACCGCAGGAAGTTTATATCTGCTTTGATCAGTTCATTCAAATTATTAGTTTCACTTAATAATGACTCAATATATTTCTCATAATGATTTGCCATCAGTTCAAGTAATTCCAAGCCTTGTTTATTGAAAAGGTTGGATAATTCAACAACAAAACCAGAGTCAACAAATAAATTAGTAGGGGTAAAGGAATTCCTTAACCCCTTTGGTACCAGCTTTTCCTTTAAGCACTGTCTAAAATAAGAAACTTCCAGCTGGAAGACAGCAAAAACTGTTACAGCAGCATCGTCGTAGGACTTGTAGCGAGTTCATTAATTTATCCGTTACTCGTTGTTTGAACAAGTGATCCAATGGCTGCAAACAGGTCAGACGCAAACGTATCCTTGTAGATCGAGCGTTTCAGCAGCACTGCCGCTGTGATAAACTAGAGAAGAAACAGATATCTAGCAACAGATCTAACAACTACAAATTCAACAAATACTCCAAGGTATCAACAAAAGAACATGCAGCAGAAAGCGACGGGTCAACGTCTACACCTCTATCCTTTGCCATGCTAGATCCAGATTAAACCTGCGAATCAAACACAGCATAATCACACAACTTTGTGGACAACTGAAGGAGGCAAAGAAGTAGTCAGCAGGACATTGATGACCATAAGAAGGTTAACAATTGAGTTGTAACAGTTGAGCTGTAACAAAAAGTGTTTTTCCAATAGACTAAGAAGTCGGATAAGAGTTAAAGGCTTTGACAAAAGCATCTTTGGCTTCTATTGGAGTACTCGCTGAATATTTTTTTTCTTTGAAGGAAAAATATAAAGTGTTTGGGTAGCGCATTTGAAATCTCACATTTCTTTTAATTAAGTCAGCACAAAAAGGAGCTAGCTTTTGCCGATTTAGTTTTATTTGGTGAGGCAGGTCTTGAGTGAGAAAGATTCTGTGGCTATTCCAAGTAAAGTTTCTTTGCTTTCTGGCAGCATTTAGGATATTTTGTACATCTTGAAAATTTAACAGTTTTGTGTATATAATACGTGGAGTTGGTGAATCTTGATGACGAATAGAGGCTCTGTGCGCTCTTTCTATTATTATGTTACCAGACAAGTTGTCCGAACCCAATAATGCAGTAAAAATCTGGCCACATATTGTCCTCAGGTTTCGGCTGTCATAAGTTTCAGGTAAACCCTTGATAATGATGTTATTACGTCGGCTCCTAGCTTCTAGATCTATTATTTTTTACTGTAATTCAGAGATAAGCGCAGAATTATTCTTAACATCATCAGTTATTGAATGAATTTGAAAGTCATTTTTTTCTGTTTTTTGTTCAAGAGTGTCAACTCTTTGTACCAGATGATTAATGGATTTAGTGAGGCCAGTCAATTGTTCAGAGAAGTCCTGAATGGCATCGTGAATTGGTTTGAGCGCTAATTTAAGGTCATCTAGATGAAGGTTAGGGTCGGGTTTACTTTTTGAGCCTGTTTTATTACTATTTGTGGTGCTGCTGTTGTCCGTTGATGCTTTTGTGGTTCTTAGTCTTTTATATGAGTTATCTTTCTCCGGAGATAAGATTGACGATATTTTGGCTTTGGGATTTTGTGTTTCCATAGTTTCAGCGTTGTCTGAAATAGCTGGTAGCTGGAATTTACCACAGAATGTCGGGGAGCGTTAACTGACAATAGCGCTAAAACTATCAGGCAAAACTCTGTCACCCAGGCCTCTTGGATGCGCATGTCACTTCTCACAGGAATTTAGATAAAAATAGATTTTTTTGACGTTTTCCCTTGAATAAGTCACACAATTTACTGACAATTGTATTTAAACAATTAGTTGAGACCAGCGAACAATAGAGGGTATCGCAAATAAGCGTTAAAGGCTAGTAGAAGTAAAAATTATATCAAGAGCTCCGTGGATAGGGTGCCAACTAGCCGACCACCATCTTGGAATGAGCATGACATTAATCTAATAGAGTAAATAGATATTTTTTGATTCAGACTTTTTGCTGTGTTACTCTTATTTAGGTACTGAAAAGTGTCAGTCCCAGTTGTGATGCTATGGTACCTCCCTGGTAACATCTTTTCATCATAATGAACTCAATTTATTATTACCCTTAGTGTCCTTCATTATAGCCAGTGTTTTAAGTATTAAGCTGTTCTACAGCTCACTTCTGTTCTGATTAAAGGGATCTCTAACTTTTCAAAGAGCTAATGTCCAAAATCAGTTACTAATATATAACTAAGGTGTACTCCACTGCTTACTCCATCACTGAACTCTAGACATCTTCTTTGAAATTATTTCCTTTTGAGATTTCATGCTGCTGTGGGTTCATTACTAGCTTCCAAATAGCAGAAGTCCTTCCTTCACTTGTGATTCAAAGATTTTCTATACAACAAAGATAACAGTGAAAACCTAAGTTTTTAGAATCTGTCTGCCTGTAAATTTGTAAAGTGAATCTTAGCTTATAATTTCTAGTCACACACATCCTCTTAGCACAAAAAATATGGGCAAAGCCAAAAATAATGAGGGGACAAAACCCCAAAAATAGGGACAGATTTTAAATATTGCTTAAACTTAGAACGATGCTAGAATAAAAGGTCTTATATTACCATGTATTTTCTGAACGATATGAAGTCTGAAACTCAAATAACTTTTATTATTTAGTGAATTCAGTCCTCACTGATTTGCCACAAAAATCTAGAAAAAAATACAAATTTTATGAGAAAAAGAACAAAAATATGAGACAAAAATCTGTACATTCTGCAAAAATCTGGACAGTTGAGAGGTATGGTTGCATATTAAAAAACATGTGACTACATAGGAAATGTAGTAATTATCAAAGTTCTTCACAATTTAAAGATTTTTGCACTGGGGTTTTACTTCCCTGTACCACTTAAAGTAGAGGCTGCATACCTATACCACTGTTTCTCAGATAAACTGACTCCAAGATTGCTTTATCCCAAACTAAACTGCGATCTCAGACTTTGTATATATTTATTATACTCACATTTTCAAGGTTCCAGGGATCACAGTTGTTGTTCAAAAATGGGCTGTTAATATCGTTTACCTTTATAGGCTTCAGAAATGTTACCTTTCTTGCACAATTTGTAAAAAAGATCACTTTGCTGTACTGCCATTTTTCAAAGAATTCATGTGTATCTGAACATACATGACATTGCCTGCACTCAGCACCTACCTGATAAAAAATGAACCATTTTATAGTCAGACTAAAGAAAAGCTACATATTGTTCGTGTTTTGTAGGTAGCACAGTCCACATGCAGCCCCACCCCTGCTCACTAAATTGTCTCTGTAGGTTTCAACACCTCACAGAAAACTGATATACACTTTTGGCCTTTTCTTCAGGAAGTTGTAAAACTTGAGACGATATCTTTAAAGATCAGGAGAGTTGGAATATAGCTTTGTTATGGACAAAAAAGGGGCACATGTTAACTATTAAGGCCATCATATGTAATGTAGAATTGGTAGAAGTTTCTTATTTGGATCACAGAATTGCTTACGGTAAAATTCGGGCAGACATTGCTTATATGAATATTATTCATGCAGGGCCTAACCCTATTTCCTGCATGTCCTTTTAGCCAAACTGTATTTAGTGAGCTGTTTAGTGGTTCATCCTTTTGTCCATTTGTATTCCTGAAGCTGTTTAGTATCAGTTGTATGACCTGAGAGGCCATACTCTGCACTACTGGCCATCAGATTTGAAGATTTTTTATACAGATAATTTATCGGTAGGCAGGGGAGTGTATACAAATGCCGTAGTACTTGTTCACTATCCCTCTGATATAAAAGCTACAACCACACATGCACAAACTATTTCTGATGCAAGTCCTTTTCTAAATAATCGAGTCAAAGTTTAAAATGTTTTCTTTTTGTCCTTTAGGGAGGCCAGTATCTGTTTTAATAAGTTATCTGCTGTCATACAGAAAATGGTAACCTTTGAACTTAAAGTTTTCTTTCATTCATTTCTGTCAGTCACGTTTGACCTCTATAGGAAGACAGGAAAGAGCAGGCTACCGGCTGAATAATATTTTTGTTGACTAATGCTTTCTTTTTTTAGAAAGTATATTTAAAGGCCACATACAACTTGTATGAAAAAGAAGGAAACGTTCTGGAATGCTAAGCTCATTGAAGGCATTGTAGATATTGCATAAGCATTCAGTGATACCCTTTTCATTAAACAGGAATAGCTAGAGTCTGCAATAAAGCACAGAGTTATGTCTGTTTTACAGTTTAGACTTGGTCTGATGCTGTCTCACTTGCCCACTACAGAGTTCTAAGCAATTCATTAACCCAGATGGTGCATCTAGCTGGGTCATCCTTAAGAAAGATGAAATGTCTGGATAGTGTGGTTACCCGGTTAACAAGTTATATTGCACTGCATTATAAAGGCACCTGAAAGAATTGAAAGAACCTGTCAGTCTGTCTAGACTGCTAAAGTGGTGTGTAGCTATTATAAGGTATCTGGATAGACCTACAGGAGTAGCAGATTTTTAAAAATATGAACTGTCTCAGCTTAAACTCTCTAGAAATTTTCTCTGCATTTCTTCCATATTTAGCATGAAAAATGCCTTTCTTATAGCTGGGGTAAATTGTGTGCATTTGATCTATGAGGCATCTCCCATGTCTCAACACTCAACTTTCTTTTGAGAGTAATTCCATCACATTTTCCATATAATGTCATTTATAACAGTATTATATCATCCCTGCCTATCGTCTTTTCCATTGCAAAGATAATATTCTTATGACATTCCCTTCAATGCTATGTCTGCCATGGTTATTCTTTTCTGTACCATATCCAGCTGTGTAATCTCTTTCTCCATATAACGTCTCTGGGTATCCATATACCTTTACCAATATAAAGGGAGAGTTTCATCTTCTGTTCTCATGCTTCTACCTCAGCTGATACATATATATATATATATATATATATATATATATATATATATATATATACATATATATATATATATATATACACACACACACCGTCATGTACTATGCTTTTTTTCAGTTGCCCTGTGATTGTACAACTGTACACCTGACTATGTACACACACACACACACACACACACACACACACACACACACACACACACACCGTCATGTACTATGCTTTTTTTCAGTTGCCCTGTGATTGTACAACTGTACACCTGACTATGTTTTCCTGATCCGGGCTTTGTTGCCCCTCGTTCCCCTAAGTATGTAATATGCCCTTGATTTGTCCCTCCTCTAGTGTATCATCAAGTACATTGAGGGGCTGAAGTGAAATTGTCAGCACATAATATTATTATGATGGCAGAAAAAGTCATGTTGTCTATCTAGTCAGTGATGTTTTAGTTCTCCTGTGCCACTTCTATTAACTCATCAGCTATACTAGAAGTTTTGAAGGACTTTTTGACTTTATACTGCACTACCTGCTCAGGTAACTTTTTCCACTTATCCACTGCTCTTTCTCTAAAAAAGTATTTTCTAATGTCTAGGTTGAATTGTTTGCCCTTAACATGGTAAGTGCACATCTGTCTCCCTTCTCTATCTTTTTCTTGAACTGCATGCTATTACTTTGTCCCCAAAGTCACTTGGCACAAATATCACTTCCCTCATTTTCATATATCCTGTTGTTATAAAACTTTGACTGCTAGAACTTTTTGTACTCCTTGTATTTCTCTGCCTGTCTTTCTTCATATTGGGCCTTCTTTGTGACATCTTAACTAGCTTCATTTCATTATCCCAATATAGATGCTAGAAAAGGACAATGTATTCCACTGAGACCTACCCAAAGATCTATAGAAATACCTCTTTATTCTCAGACTCTGCTCTTATAAGGCTCCAGCCAAGCATATTATTTGACCCATTGCAGCAGCTTTGTCTATATGTAACTGAGGGTTAATTTCTGCAGTTTCTTTTACAATGCCAGAAAATCTGTTTTTCCTGATCTATGCTTTTTAGATTCAGTTTTCTATTTTGGTTGGCATTCCATTTTGGGATGACTAACTTGCCAAACACACAGTTTTTAATCAAGTCATTAAATCAGATGGTGCAGCTAGTTAAATCACCCTTAAGAAAGAGGAATGTCTGCATAATGTGGTCAACTAGACAACAAATTATATTGCACTGCATTGCGATATATAGATAGATAGATAGATAGATAGATAGATAGATAGATAGATAGATAGATAGACAGACAGATAGATAGATAGATAGATAGATAGGTAGATAGATAGATAGATAGATAGATAGATAGATAGATAGATAGATAGATAGATAGATAGATAGACAGATTGAGATCAACACTGTTTTTTTCCTGGAATGTCAGACCTATTAATTGTTCATACATCACTTCTAGACACCATTTTAATGACTGACATCCATTTGTATTCATTGTGTGTTCTGACTTCATCCAATTTTACTACATTTAAAAAATAATTCCTCATAATTATTTTTTCTCCAATAACTGCACTGTAGTGTCTATATGACAATATTTTATCATATGTTTGATATGCTGTATTTATCTATTCATCATGCCTTCCCATGCTAATATATTCTGTTGATGTGCATGCTTGCTGGGAGTGTGTAAATATCAAATAATGTCCATTTTCTTTAGACATATTCAGCTAATGCTAATTATATTCCTAGAGACTGATACAGATTCATACTGCAAGGATGTACTGATCAATATAACTAGACAGCCATTTGGGCACACATACAATTTTCTTTAATATTAGGAACAGTAAATTCCTCACAATCTTGTTATTTCAATTTAGACACAGCCATTAGCCATATTTCATGTAGTCATAGACATGTTCATAAGACCACTTTGTATAGATGACATTTTTCCTAAATTCTCTTGTGCAAGTCATCATCTATCATTTCATCTTATGTTCATGACTCGATGCAAGTCCATTAGACAGATACCCAATTCATCCTGCCTAGGAGAATCTTCTTCTTCTCTTTGTGGCTACTCCTATAAGGGGATCATTGGTGTCTGCAGAATGAGTGGCAGTAGAGTTTTACAGTCTCACTCACACACACACACACACACACACACACACACACACACACACACACACACACACTCACACACACACACACACACACACACACACACACACACACACACACACACACACACACACACACACACACCTAGGGCCAATTTAGAATGTCCAATCTACCTGCAGCATGTCTTGGGAATGTGGGAGGAAACTGGCTCACCTAGAGGAAACCCAAGCGAACACAGGGAGGACATGCAGACTAAACACAGTAGGAAACCCAGATGAGAATCCAACTGGAGAACCTCTTGCTGTGAGGCAACATTAACTGCTGCACCACTGTGCCACCCCATCCTGCTTAGGAGATTTTTATTTATTTATTTATTTTACATTTGTTGACTGGGATAGTCTGACTGGATACATGTCCATTTTCAGCAGAGGCCCAGGGAGGAAAAGCTCCAAGGTAGAACATACAGTAAAATTCACGAAATGATTATAAGTTGCACACAGTTTACAGGCTCCATTTGAGCAAGCAGGTAATTTAATCATACATTTTTAAAACAGTGTTGACAAATTGACTAGGCAATGTAACATGATTACAGACTACAAAGGAGGATCTAGTCGGGCTTTGAACAAAGACATAGCCAGTGAGTTTTAAAGTATAGCTTGAGGCTTTTTTTGAACCAAGTAACAGAGGGTTTAAGAGTAAGATCAGAAGGAAGAGAGTTCCAAGTTTTGCAAACAGAGTTAGCAAACAGAGAGTCCCCAGCAGAGTTGTTGATTTTGGATGTTTGAACCAGCAGTTTATTAGAAGAATGAAGTGACCTCAGGTTGCCATAAGGGTTGATAACATTTTTAAGTGCAGGTGCATTATCAGGGTGGTTAAGAGATTTATGGGCAATTATAAGCTGGTTGTACTGAAGCAGGCTAGGCCATTCTAGCCACCCCAGAAGATTTAGATTGTGACAGTGGTGGGTCGTATAGGATGTGCCTGTTGCAAATCTAGCAATATGGTTATAACAGCTGGAGAGTTTACTAAGAGCAGATTTGTTCAAATTAGGGAGTAGAGGGGAGGCATAGAGAAGAGTAGAGAGTAGATGGGAATGAGCAATACCAGTCCTAGCAAATGGAGTAAAGAACGGTTTGATCTTATAGAGGGAGCCAAGTGTTTTGTTAATGGTTTTGATACTTTGATTGACATGGATATCAAATTTGAGGGTGGTGTCTATCGTGATGCCTAAGAGTTTGGTTTGTGCATCTGGGGAGATAATGGTACTATTATTAGATTTTATGGTAAAGAGTAGTGAGGAAGACTTCCAAATGGGGGAAGAAAAAAAGCAACTTTGTTTTGTTAGGGTTTAATATCAGCTGATGGTTAGACAGCCAGTTTTCAACTATATTGAAAGTATTCTGGGTTAATGTCATTAGATCTGTTGGGGAGGTGGCTGAACAAATCAAGGAGGAGTCATCCACATATTGGATACAGGTAGCACTTGGGATGACAGTGAGAAGGTCATTAATAAAGAGAGAGAAAAGAAGGGGTCCTAGTATGGAGCCCTGGGTGATAATAGGGTGATGGGTAGATGGGTTGATAGTTTGTCCAGCCATAGGATGGCTTGTTGTCTACCACAAAGGTAAAATTGGAACCATTGAAGTGCACAGCTATTTAGTGAGAATGCCTTAAGGGTGTGCATGAGTATTTGGTGGTTGACCAAATTGCAGGTCTTGGAGAGATTTAAAAAGAGGGATAAGGAAAGCTTGCTATTATTTTAGTTATGGTTTATGGTGTTAGAGAAGGATAAGAGGGCTGAGGTGGTACTGTGGTGTGACCTACAACCATGCTGAGAGTTAGCCAACAGCTTATTCTGGGTAAGATAATACATAAGTTGTTTATGGACACACTTCTCCATACTTTTAGCCAATAGTGACACAATAGCTATGGGTCTAAAGTTTGACAGTTTGAAGGAGTTGCTTCCTTTATGGAGTGGTATTATGAGATATTTTCCAAACGGATGGGGGTGTTGGCTTCAGATAAGGTTCTGTTGATTACGATGGAGATGGGGTATGCTATGGCATCTGCTGTTTTTGCAGATACTCTGATGGGAGGAGATCAGCTGCTAGAGTAGTTGGTTTTAATTTCTTAATTAGAGATCTGATAAGTGACGTAGAAACTGGCTGATAGCTAAAGGAGAGTGGGGTATTGGATATGGCAAAATTTGGGTTGGAGCAGCTGGGTGTCATTTGGCTGGCTAGGGATTGGATAGTCTATGTGAAGAAATTATTGAAGGTATTTGAAATATCCTCTGGGGATTTATGGTTGGAAGCAGACAGGGTAGGAGTGGAGGACTGTCCTGGGGAGAAGAAGTCTGTTTATTCCTGCCCAAAATATTTGAGGTTTGTTGTGATGTTTTTGTTGAAAATGATAGTAGAAGTTTTTTTTTGTCTAGTTTAATAGGCTTTTGTGTGATTCCTTAGCTGTTGGTATTTGAGTTGATCTAGTGGGTCTTTTGTGGCATGCCATTTGTCCCATGTCTTATTTCTAGCTATGATTTTATGATTCTATGAGTTGGTCTCTTTTGAGAGCAATGGGTAGTCTTTGTTTTGGTTATAATGGAGCAAGCAGGAGCATGAGAATCAAGTATAGTAAGGAATGTGGACTTAAAGTATTTACCCTACCGCATCGTCCAGTGAAAGATGCTTTAGGACTGACCAATTGCAAGCTTTAAGTTCATTTTGAAAATTGGTGGAGTTGAAGTTCTTATTATTTTTCATGGTTTTAAAGGTGGTCTGGTGGGGGTTGTCCACCTTGTGCTTAATAATGTACATATGTAAGTGGTCACATAGATCATTTGTGAGGGTCCCTGACTTGTACGTATAGGGGTGGCTGTTGATAAGTATCAAATCTAGGATACTGTCTTTGTTATTGGGTTTGCCTATCCTGATGTGGGAGGATATGAGCTGCATAAAACCTTGTAGGTTGACATGGGTTGTAGGAGATTCTGAGGAAGAGGTGTTCCAATCAATGTTAAAATATCTAAGTGCCATAGTTTCTGGGGGTAGGTACTGGATAACCAGTGGAGGATGTCCTCTACGGTGTTTGTATTTTTACCTGGGGGAATTTAAATGCAGACAATGTTTATGCATTTATTATTGTTAATCTATAGTTAGGTAATAAGAATTTTTGCATTATTAAACTGGGGTGGTTTTAGGGAGACTGTTGTAACATCTAGTGTATTTTTATAGAGTACAGCTACCCTACCACCCTTCCTAGCAGTACGATGTAATCTACGTATGTCATATCCTGGTGGTATTACCTCATTGTCTTTAGTTACTGGTTTTAGACAGGTCTCTGTAAGACATAATACATCAGAGAAGTAAACTGCTAAGAAGGCATGCAGATTATGGACCTTATTGTTTATGCTTCTGATATTTGGTTGGCAGGTCAGGAGAGAATTAAGGGGCCTATTCACCAGTGTTATGTTAGAAGGAATATTAGTTTGAGAACTGGAATCAGCAGGTAGGGATGGGCCAGTGTTTGGGTGGATGTCTCCATCCATTGTCAGGCTGTAATGTAAGCTAACTATGAGTTTCATAATTTTGTTTATAAATGTTTGGTAATGTTTAGTTTTGGGGCTGATATACCTGGGTCTAATTTTGTGGCCATTTTTAGGAATGGTGGGGTCAGGTATGTGGGGAATTATGAAGTGGTCAGTATTTTGATATTGATGTAGTGATAGTTTGGTATTTTGGGTAGTGGAGACCTAGGTAGGGCTGACTTTCACAAGTGCTGAGGAGATATGGAATGAGTAACAGAGGTAACAGCGAAAATAGTAGCAGTATTTTGAGGGTAACATAGTGCCTGGCCGGGGCATTATTTTGGAACTGTATTTGGAGCAGGAATAAATTAAGAAGACTAGGAAGATTAGTGGCAGGTGGGAGGTGGTTTGATCTAGGAGGTTATGTTTGTTAGGTTATAGTGGAGAGGATGTGGTTTTTAGAGTTTTAAATTTAGCACCACTGGGGGGTGGGTGGAATTTGAGGGCAGAGAAAAACATGGAGCAACCAGAAGCACAGTGAGGGCAAGCAGAGCAGGGCCAAAAGAAACCACAAGGTACCTAATTTCCGTGCATGAAAGGTAAGTAATTGTAAAATGTTATATTTTATTTCTCTAGTTTTATACTGCAGATTGATAGTACACACTTGGGGAGGTAAAGAAGATTATATTTGCCACTAGTAGCTCTTTAACTAGAGACCAAATAATTAGCTAAAAACAACACTAAGAAATTCCTGAGGTCTACTGACTTACCAGTGAGCAGAATTTAACTGCTGATGAGCACTTGTGTCCTGATGGGAGACTAGTAATTTAAAGATGGCTCCATAAACAGCAGAAATCTAATATAGACTTACTATTGGGGGTGGGGTTAAAGGGTGTGAACCAGGTGCAAGGTTGGGAGTGTGTCTTCACATTGACTTGCTTATTAGTGGCTAGTTTGTGCACAGATTAGAATAGGAAGATACATTAGCAATGAATGGTAAATGTATAGAGATGCAAATAAACAGGTGGGGCTAAAGTGATACAAAACTAAGGCAAACAGCACTGAAAGGGCTGCTTGAGGGTTACGTTTTAATCACAGAGAGTAGGAAGGACCTGAATTAAGTGTATACTGTCTAGTGGACAGTTAGGATTAATACACAAGCTGGGGTGAGGACACAAGGATCAGTCAGTGTTATTAGCACATTGAGAACTACTAAGTACCACAGATAAAGTTAAAGCTTCACTATCACAATACTTACATGTAGAATGTCTGGGTGAACTGACCATGTTCTTCAGGCTCAAGGGGTATATCCTTGGTTTAGTTTTGCAGTACTGATTTCTTCCTAGACTGTATAGGTCAGGTGGTAGCCGTGGACTGCAGAGTTGCCCGAGTCTGATGGAGAATGCCTGGGTGGACTGACCCTGCTCTTCAGGCTCAAAGGGTATATCCTTGGTTTAGTTTTGCAGTACTGATTTCTTCCTAGACTGTATGGGTGGGGTGGTAGCCATGGAGTGCAGAGTTACCCGAGTGTGCAGTGAGCAGAATTCAACTGCTGATGAGACTTGTGTCCTAATGGGAGACTAGTAATTTAACACAGAGATCATACTACAGGGGGGACTAGTAATTTAAAGAGATACTTTTTGGAATTGTAGAAATCTTAAAGGAGAAGAACAGATATCAACCTAGACCCCTAGATATGTGTTTGTTCACATAAGCTATAGAACACATTTGACATGTTTCCTGTAGGACAGCTTCCAAGAGAAAAATGAAAGGTCTTTTCAATTTATTTAGGGACAGGGTTCATTTTCAAACTATGACTTGCAAAATTTAGACAGCATGTTAATCTTTTGAAAACTTCTCTCCCACATAAACACTAGCCCCTGTAGAAGTTCTTCTTGCACTTTTATTCTATGTACTGTAAGTGAGTGCCACTCTTCTCTGTCAGTCAATTTTGCACTCTGATGAAATCCACTCCTATATTCTGAGAGTCTCTCTTTTATTATATACAGTTTCCATAGCCAATTAGGATGCATAAATATCCACTCCATTTTCCAGAGTAATAACTTGGGTTGAGCTAAGGGAGGTGGCTATCCTGGGTGCAAAATTGTCAGGGAGCATGATCAGCAGGTGACAATTCTGTCAGAATGGTCAATGATAAATGGAACACCAATAATGAACTCATGACTTGGCTGAAACAGTTAACATTAAATGAGCATATGTGGTAGTAATTGTTACAGTTTTAGCAAACAGCTTGGGGTCTATGTCAGGTGATCAATGTTTCAGAAACTCAAAAAAATATTTAAGAGGCCATATGATCTAGATTCTGAAAATCAAACATCAGAAAAATAAACTATCTTTTTACATTTTTGCAGGAGGGCAAGCCCCAATGCACCCCCCACACCAGGGGCAGCTCATGCTACTAGACTGCAGGACTACAGCCCCCCAGCTGTACAAAAGAAATAAAAAAATAAAAACAAAAGAAACAATAAATAAAACAACAAATGCAAGTCCTGGAACTCACGCATGCACACTTGTGGCATTTCCCAAGTCCCGGAACTTGCACATGTGCACTTGCAGCCTTTCACAAGTCCGGACTGCTACTGAACCAGTCCGGAGCATGTGCACAAAATACGGACTGCGGGTGAGACAGTCCAGATTAGGAAGACAGCCTGCAACAGCAAAGATCCCAGAAGTCTATGCAGTTACAACTGCATAGACTGAAAGGGGATTGAACTGCAATGTATGCAAGCTGGAGCCTGCTCTCACAGGAAGGACAGGACATTGGCTCTTTCTCTCGCAGGGCTTTTGTTATGGCTGGCATTCACAAAGCTGCAGCTTTTGGACTGACTGGAATTTCGAAGTTGCAGCTTTTGGATTGAAACACTGCAGGTACTTGTTTATACTAACAGAAGGGTAGATATGTGTCTGTGTGTGTGTGTGTGTGTGTGTGTGTGTGTGTGTGTGTGTGTGTGTGTGTGTGTGTGTGTGTGTGTGGATGGGTGTGTAATGCCCCAGTAGCTAGAAAGAAGTCAGGAAATATACCTGGTGGCTAGACTCAAATCCTGTATCTTGGGAGTAGGTATCAAGAGCACTACCACTTGTGAAATTTTTGCCTCATATTTTTGCTCTGTTCCTCATAAAATCTATGTTTTTTCCTGGATTTTGAATTCACTTAATAATGACAGGTATTTGAATTTCAAACTTTATAGTCTTCAGAAAGTACATGGTAACACAAAGCCTTTTATTCTAGCAATTTTCTGTTTATAAGATCAATATTTAAAATCTGTCCCTAATTTTGGGCAGTGTATTCCCCCATTATTGGCTTTGTCCAGTTTTTTTGTGCTAACAAGTTGAGAGCTATGGTGAGAACTAAATTCACTGAATATGTTTGGGGGATGTATTCTCCCATTATAGGCTTTGTCTAGGTGTTTTGAGCTAAGAAGTTGAGAGCTATGGTGAGAACTGAATTCACTAAATGATAGCCATTTAAGTTTCAGTATACCCATCTTTCAAGAAGCAGCTGATTTGGCATAGTGGTATGTTGCTCTGACTGTAGTGCACAGGGTCCTGGGCCCAAGTTTAGCAATGAAATGTATGGTGTTAACACAACATTTTATTCTAGCAACTTTCCAAGATTATGCAAGCAATGTTTAAAATGTGTCCCTAGTTTTTGCCCCACCCCATAAATGTTGGCTTTTTCCAGATTTCTTGTACTTCAATGTTGAGAGATGCAGTTGAGTGTCGAGTGCATTTTACAAGGAGTTGAGAGCTTTAAGAGAAGTTTAGTGCTGCTTATGCTGTGCCTGCTTGTGTTGTTAACAGCAAAACAGGTAGTGTACTTACTTTTGATGAGGAAGACTGTGGGTTCAACTCCCACAGTGTGTGTATATATATATACATATATATATATATATATATATATATATATATATATATATATATATATATATATATATATATATATATATATATGCATTACTGATACATTATTGTGTTGTACTTTTAAAGGGTGTGGATGCTGCAGTCCAACAAATGTCCTCTTTGGCGGAGATTGCTAGTAACGATGAACCTGTTATCAGTTTGCCATCCATTCCCTATTGCAATATTACTAGCCTATACTTTTTTAATGTAGCATAGGCAATTTATTCCTCAAGAGCAACATTTTGTGGATGAAACAATGCAATATAAAGTTGTGTACTAGCAACAACCTCTTCATTAGTTACAGATCTCTTTAATGTGGAATTATTTAGATGACATTTACTTCTGCAGAGCTTGTGTATATTTACTGAAATGGGTAGATTGTGATTGCAGACATTTGAGTAAACTTTTATGATGGAAATGTTCTGATATGGGCAGTTTGGTCATAATTGGTGCATGCATTTTGTTTCATTGCTTACAGGAAAAACAATAAATTTAATATGCCATCAAACAACTGTACTGTATTATACAAGGAATATAATTTAATACAGTCAGGAAGGTGTATCAAAGAGCACATGTATGTTTCCTGTGCAAGGGGCCTATGATTTAAAAACAGTCCAAAATTAATCTTTATCTGCCACTGGCCAGATGTATTTTCTTTGAGTGTGGGTTTTGATGCTATTTCAATGAATGTCAGTTTTAAGGGCAGAGAATGTTAATGCTAAGTCTATTTTCATTGTGAAACTGCATTGCTTTGTTTAGCATATGTCTATTAGTGTTTGTGCTATAAATGTAAAATAAAACTGTTAAATGAAATCCAAATCATCATAGAAGTAAAGCAGTATACACATTGCAGTGTTTATGGTAAATGGGGCAAAATAGCCAAGTAATGGGACATTGGAATAGCTGCAGGGGGGAAGCCCCATTTGACCATGATATTGTGAAGAGGAAGGGCGGCAAACTCAGCCCTGGCAGAACTATACCTCTCAACTTCCAGATTTTTGCAGAATGAATAAATTTTTGCTTATTTTTGGTTTGTTCCACGTAACATTTGTGGTTTTCTGGCAAATCATTTAGGAATGAAGTCACTAAATAATGACAGACAATGAGTTTCAGACTTCATACCCTGGCAAATTAGTGGCAAATCATTAAAGGTTAAAGTCAGAAAATAATGACAGACATTTGAATTTCAGATTTCATACCCTTCAGAAAAATGCATGCTAAAGCAAGACCTGCTATTCTGTCAACTGTCTTATGTTTATACAAGAGCAATTTTTAGTACTGTTTGTATGTTTCCCCAATATATCTGGCCTTGTCCAGATTTCTTGTGTTATGAAGTTGAGACACATGAACAAATAAATCACTTTATTAGGTATATCCAGGTATTAGGTATATCCAAACCTCTCAACTCTCCCTGATTTTGTCTCAGACTGTTGCTATCCCCCTAATAATTCCTCTGCAAAATGGCAAATTTGGAGGAAAGTGTTAAGGGATTACAATTAATAAATAATTGTAATGATCAGAGTAATAGATTACTTTTCATTTCAGAAATGCATGTAGATTCTCTTATTTTGTCAGCTGTTCAATTTAACTGTACTAATATTTAAAAAAGTGTCCCTTCTTTGACAGGTTCCCAGCTGTATTGTGTGACTATTTTATATTTTTGCATCACATTTTTGGTCCGCTTTTCTGGCAAATTAGTGGCAAATCATTAAAGATTAAAGTTAGAAAATAATGACAGACATTTGAATTTCAGATTTCATACCCTTCAGAAAATTCATACTAATGCAAGACCTACTATTCTATTATCTTTCTAAGTTTATAAGAGCAATATTCAAAAATTGTCCTTATTTTTGGGCCTTTGTCCCACTTCTGCTTATTGCTTTGTCCAAATTTCTTGCTCTGAGGTTGAAAGGTATGACATATGTGTCAGGGCCATCACTGTCAGCCAGAGACATTTCAAATTGTGACATACTTGTTGCACCCCACTCCCCCACGTAGTGACTCTGGATGTGTCCAAACAAGGCAAGGAGCAGTTTTGCAGTGTAAGTGTGCAGAGTATCCTCCCATCCAAGGTAGACACAAGTACTACAGTGGCTTTTCATCTGTCCTTAATTTTGCAGAATGTTCTGGTTTTCTGTCATATTTTTATACTGTTGACTTATGCTTCTTCTTATTCAAAAAATGCATGTTGTTGCAGTGCCTGTTGCTCTGTGTTTAAGTAGCAATGCTTTAATGACCATCAGGTAAGCTTGTCTGAGACTGTAAGATGCAAGTAAGCTTTAATAGCCATACTGTTAAAGAATTACCAACACTGAAAGCCTTTTTGTTGCTGCCGTACAGACAATATTTACCTAACTAGATTGAGTATAAGCCTTGGGTATTGACATGCATATGACAGTATTTATAATAAAGGACAGGATTACAGTATTTTCAGAAGCTCATTACATTTGTTGGAGACTTGCAGTCATCTTTGCAGGCTTTCCAGTAAACTAAAGAGAATTCCAATCTATCATGTCTGGCCAATAGCCTGTGCAGTAATCCTTTAAGCAATTTATCTTGAGCTTGTTTCTAGTTTGCTGTTCATTTTTTTTTTACTTTGATCATGTTTTCCCCATGAAACAAGTAGATAGTTGATATCAGGCAGAAGGTCTTTTTTGGCTAAGAAACATTTTTACAAGTGGGGTTATCACAGAGATTGCTACTTTCAGTATGTTACTTGGTACTTTTATAAAGCTGAATATAAATTATAGTTAGAAATGCAGTGCAAGGAGAAGTGATTTGCGTTGAGTGCTGCTTGTTTTTTATATGTGATTTTGACTGGTATTTCAGTAATGCATTTAAAAAGTAATTTCGTTTTTCATTCCTCATAACCATTTTGTTTCCATCTAGATATTAAGTAAGCTGTCATGTAGTCAATGCATTGAGATATTTTTTTCTTCTACACTTCATTTTGTCTTGATTGGACTCTCATAATGATGGTTTGGCACCCAGGGCAGTGCATTTAATTAAAGTCCCAGTTTTTGCAGTTTTTAGCATAGCCCTACTCCTTTCTAGTTGATCACACCCCCTCCCATTGGTCCCACCCATTCAGCTATCTCCTGCAGCCTCCCTTTGATTTGAAGCCACCATCCATCACTATGTTTAAGCAGTCTGCTTTTATTAATAAATGCATTGTAAATGATTTACTGCACACTGTGGAGGAAGAGAGTGAAAAGAGGTACAAAAATTTGGTGAGTCAGTTCATACATTTAAGTGCATAGGACTAAAACAGTGTACTTCCATTTCTAAAGCTTCTGGGTGTTCACTGGACTTCTTACAGTATTTGCTTCAGTTTTATGTGTGAGATGGTCCTGACTATTCATGTCCATGTTGATTCCCTGGTTGCAATGAGTACTATTACCCTGAAATAATATCACTGAAAACCACTTTCTGTGAAAAACAAATATTTTTCAAGAGCACAAGCGCTTGCACCTGCCATGTGGGATGAGACCTCTACATGCCGTAATCTTATATCTAAAACTCCACACTCACACATCAGTGGGTAAAGGGCAATCTTAGACAGTTTCTGACTGTGGCTTTCAGTAATATTCATTCACAATAACTGTACTTTCTCAAATGGCTGTCCCACAATTGCCACCAAACTGTTCACTCCCATCCCTTGCTGGCTTATTTGTCCAACTACTATGTAATTGAACTTAAGTCTTCTATGCATGGCTAATAAAACTGAAATGCTTCATGTGGTGTAGTCTGCTTTAACAATCTTTGGGCAATTTTGACTCCTATATTGTGTTTAAAACATATATTGAAGACCCTGGTTCCATTAACACATAGCAAATTTATAGATGAGGTACTGAAAATAACTTTTAATATGTCACTCCCAGCTCCCATGTTATCATCATGCAGTTTTAGCTACTGGGTCTTTTTTGTTTCCTGGGTACCATTGTCTGACTCACAAAAATCAAATGTGTGTGCCATTGTGCTATTATATTGCCCTAATGGTCTCATTAAGGAATTTGCATTACTGTATATTTCACCATGAAAGCCAAATGATACAACATATCAAAGGTTGCTTTTACAGGAAAAACAACTCACTTGTTCTGTATAAGGGTAGCTGCAATCCTCACTCATTCGGAGAAAACATAGTCCTTATTTACTGGAAGCAGATTTTAATGTGTTACTATCTGATCCCTAGAGTCTTAGAAAGAAATTTACACTATTGCATGTAGTTATAATCTTGGCCATTTTTCCACTGACTCAATGCAGATATATAAATAAGTATTATCACACAGAACAGCCAAAGATCTTTTATTACTTATCTTATATGGTCTTATCAGGCAGTCTATAGTACTGAATGTTTGCTGTGTTGTACTCTGGGGCATATGTCCCACATGGACAAAGAATATATATTAATTTCCAGTATTTCCAGTTGAAGGCAGTCTTGTATTTATCACTACTTGTTCCGGATATTGACTCATTAGGCAAGGGGAGACCAAATCCATGCTGGTCTGCTATTTTTGTCATTAACTCATTCACTCCAATGGAGCTCAGGAAGTTTGAACTGTAACTTCTAATGGGCGGAGCCTAAGCCTTTTGACAGAATCAAATTATGTCCGCACATTTCAAACAAATGTTCATATCTCTGGAACGATAGTGGTTATGAAAGAAATATAAATGGCAAACTCTTTGGCACAAACTATTTTATACTGGTATTATTCTTTAGATTCTAGGTATTAAACCAAATTTTATAAGTCACAGTAAACACAGTAAATATTACATTTGTAATGTCTTGTAAACAACTTACAATATCTCAGCAACCACTCAAATTACACACATACCGTCAGCAGCATTTTATTCGTCGAGTTGAGAGCATTCATAGAAGGTTATGGACTTCTGTATGTGTTATTTGGTTGCTGAGATATTTAGAAAAATGTGAAAATTATATCCATATAAATTAATATCATAAAAACAACAGTTAATACCAGACAGAGATTAAATATTAATGCAGCTGAGTTTGCCTTTGTGTAAGCTTTAAGATGAACTATTTTAAAATGTTGTACATAGGATGATTTTGGAATTATTGATGCAAATATGAACAAGCAATATTTGATGTGTAGAGGCGTCAGTAGAAGTTAACTGCAGATGCATCTGGAGGCTTCACTCGAATGTGATGAGTTAGAAGGAAAGACTATAAATGTTTTGGGCTATGTCTGCTACTGAAGCAGGAGACAGATGCAATTATCTAGTTCCTTCCTGTGTTACATCAAGAGTGCACCCTCTCAATGCTCTCACTAGTAGTAAAGGAGACTTAATACATACTAGAAATCTGAATTTAAATTTGTTTTTTTTTCAGGTAAAACTATTAATATATTTTTTTCTGTCTGTTCTTGCCCTGTGATATTGGTCTTTTCAATAGAACAATAGCACAGCCAGCATCTTACTTGGTTTACTCCATTGACTCCAGTTTTACTTTGACACACTTGTCTTTCATTGATTTTACAACTGTGCCATTGAAAGATCTCAAGCCAGAGCCATCAAAAGACAAAACAGAATGAGCTATAAAAAGAAGCCTAAAATAAAAGCATTCCACCAAATGTGGAGCATTTGAGAGGTATGCCAAACTTGAAGAGAGTCAGAAAAAAATTAATATTTCTCCTAGATATTTCCACACTCCTTTAAAATAACGAAGCACATGTCTATCAAAAACACCAGCTTAACTTTATCATAATTCACCAGCAGAATTTAAGAAATGCTGGATAGAGGTCTGAGAAGGATAGCAGTTGGCTGAACAGAAGATATTTTCAACAGCTAATGAAGCCACCAAATGAGACTGCTGTGGGTTTATATTACTGATATTGTAGTAAGGTATGTATTGCACGCTCTGCTACAAAAGTTCAACTGCTGTAGATGTTTGTCCTTTTACTTTGATGTACTTCTTAAATGTTCAAAAAAAAGTTTGCAACAGCAATTATCATTCCTGAAAACAAACCCTTTGATTACTATATGTGGTCACTCCACAACAAGTACAAATATGACACTGTCATTGTCCATGTTGGTGTGAATGACCTGAGACGTACCTCCCTGGACTACATGAAAAGAGACATGGAGGAGCTCTCCGATCTTGTAGCCCAAGCAGGTATGACCCTGGCCCTGAGTAGCATCCTGCCTTCACCCAGAATGATGCCACAGTACAAGGACAAAATGATTGACTTCAACAATTGGCTAAGCTTCTGGTGTCATTCTAAGAGGATCCAGTATTTGTCTGTCTGGGACGACATGATCGACAAACCAAGATGCTTTGCCAGAGATGGCCTGCACCTGTCACCCTTGGGATTCCGGATACTGGCTAAGGCTCTTGCCACCCCCATAGTGCCTTTTGTAGGCAAGGTTTAAATGACAAATTTACCACCGTAACAGGTACAAGCAAGCAAAATCTGAGGGTAATGCTACTCAATGCTAGAAGTCTAAACCTCAAAATGCACTCACTTGAGGCACTCCTTAAAATGGAGAACATCGACATCTGTGCAATGACAGAGACCTGGTTCAAAGCTCCAGAGAGCACCCCTGCATTACCAGGCTATAATTCATACCGCACCTTTCTGCCACCTAACCCGCAACAAAGCACTAAAGGTGGAGGCATGTCCATATTCATTAAGAATATTCACACCTCCAGGCTAGTTGCACAGCATAACGCATCTGAAATTATCCAAGTGCAACTAACTCTGTGCAAGACCGCAATCCAAATTGTAGCTTGCTACAGACCCCCCACCATGCCCCAGGATTCCCACTCCTCATTTCTTGATACACTGGAAAGTATTAGGGTACAACCTAACACCCTAATAATGGGTGATTTCAACTACCCCACCATTAACTGGGAAAACTACTCATGTAGCAACTCTTTTGCTCAACATTTTCTGGAATTCATAAATTCCAACACCTTGGATCAACTTATTCACACCCCCACCAGGGGCAGCAATATCCTAGACCTGGTCATTACCAACATGGGCAACCAGTGTTCCACACCAGAGGTCAATTCCTCATTGGTCAGATCCGACCACAAGCTAATCACCCTAGACATCCACATCCCGCCCCACCCCCAATTATGGAAACCACCGTAAAAAACTTCTCCAAAGCCAACTTCAAACTTCTTAAGACAGAAGTGGCAAACTTCATGACACCCATGCAGACAGACAATAGAGGTACGACTGCTGAATCCTACACAAATGCACTTTCTAAGTACTTACACAAGTGCATGGATCATGCTCTCCCTAATAGAACCAAGATGCTATCCTCCAAAAAAAGGAAGCCAATCGGGTGGTCCTCTGCCATAAACAAACTCTACAACAGAAGAAAGAAACTGTTGCAAAAAAGAGTAAAATCCCATGACTGGAGGAACTCCCTGGTCAAACTCAGTAAGAAGCTGAGATCCCTCATAAAATCCTCCAAAGCTAGTTACTAAAACAAAATTGCCACTGACTCTAAAGACAACCACAAAGCATTCTATAGCTATGTCAAGAATCTTAATGGCAACACTCAGATCTGCTCTGAGTTACAGCACAATGGCACTAAATATACAGAACCAACTGATATTGCCAACATCTTGGGAGATAGGTTCAGTGCTAACTTTACCCCCCTCTCATCCCCTAGAGGCCCCATCTCTATACTGGAAGAATGCAAAGTCCCTGTAATCACGGCTGAACAGGTTAAATACACACCCTCCAAAGCCAAGAACACAGCATCCATGAGACCTGACAATATCCCAGGCTGTGTTCTACACGAACTACAGAATGAACTGGCACCCTACCTAAGTACCATGTTCAATCATAGCTTCACCTCAGGCTTTGTGCCCACTGAATGGCACATGATGACAGTTATCCCACTCCAGAAAGGGGGACCCACAACGGACCCCGGGAACTACCGCCCCATTAGACTGACGAGCCTGGTCTGCAAGGCCATGGAACATATCATCATGGAACTCATAAATAAAGACATTGGTAATATCCAAACTCTGAACCCTACCCATTTCAGATTTGTAAAAGGCAGATCATGTCTCCTAAACCTGATTGACTTGTTTGAAGCAGTCACCAAAGCCATAGATGAGGGTAAGGTGGCTCACACAGCTTATCTAGATCTCACCAAGGCTTTCAATACCATTCCCCACTCTGGAATTATAGATAAGCTCACTAAACTAGGTATAAATGCCTATGTCACAAGATGGGTTGCCAACTGGCTCATGGACAGAACCCACACTGTGAAAGTAGCAGACTCCAAATCTGACTTCAGACCAGTGACAAGTGGAGTACTGCAGGGTTCAGTCCTGGGTCCTCTCCTGTTTGGTATCTACTTCTCTGAAGTACAGGCTAACACAGAAGGTCTTTGGCTAACAAAGTTTGCAGATGACTGCAAACTAGGAGCCATAATCAAAACTCCTAATGATGTGGACATACTATAAAAGGGCCTCACTGAGACAGATGCCTGGTGTCAAAACCATCGCCTGAAGCTCAATGTCAAAAAGTGTATTGTCATCCCCTTTGGTAAAAACTCTGTACCCATGAATTACCACATAGCTGGTAGTCTACTTAATACCGAAAATGTGATAAGAGACCTTGGGACACAGGTGAACAGTAGTCTCTCCTTTGATAATCACATCGCCACAGTGGTCAGGAAATCCTTCTAGGTGGCTCACCTCATCACAAAAGGTTTCGCATCCAGAAAAAAAGAGGTCATTGTTCCCCTCTACTCATCCTTCATTAGACCCATTATAAGAGTACAACGTCCCTTTTGGTATGTACCTCACAAGACATTTACAATAACTGGAAAGGCCACAGAAATACCTCACAAAGAGGATTACTGGCCTCAAACAGATGCCCTATGCAGACCATCTCAAAAAACTCCAGCTTTACTCCGTTGCATATCGCCTACTCAGAGGCGATCTCTGCCTAACATACAAAGCTATGTCACACCCAGAGCTGTTGGACATGCTCCACTTAAAGAAATCCCAATCCCTCCGAGCTACACGCTCTGGGGACCTAAACATTGTCACCACAATAAACAGAACATGCT
This sequence comes from Protopterus annectens, assembly GCF_019279795.1. NCBI lineage: Eukaryota > Metazoa > Chordata > Ceratodontiformes > Protopteridae > Protopterus > Protopterus annectens. The sequence continues at coordinate 339,264,009 of NC_056739.1, forward strand.
GGAGGTATAGATTCCTGTCCCAGAGACTTCCCATACTCTGGAAAAGACTACCTATCTATGTCAAACAGAGCTCCTCATTAGCAATCTTCAAGAAAAATCTTGATGATTGGATGTGAAATAGGAAAATCACCCCAGGGATCACTTTTGTGGCTCTGCTCGACAGGGGCACAGGAAAATAATTTTCTTGGGTGGCGAAAGCCAGGGTACATTTTTGGCTAGGCTTATATAGGCCCTAGGGCCAATAGCCTAGTACCTACCTATGAATCTATGAACCTATAGTAAATTTCAGAGACTGACCAGTTAATAGTAATGACAAAAGGTGTTTCTAGTGCAACTCTCTATGCTGTATTTGATGAGTTATATAAGGTAAGCTGACATTAGTTTAACTGTTTGTGCATTATAGTTCAAAAAATGCTATTTGTATACACATATTTCACCAATAATAATGGTTGAACAATACTATATTTTAAGCATAACTCTTTAACCCAGGACAACTAAAGTAAAGTTGTAAAATGCTTGTTTATGCACTTTTTATTGTTTATCAAATGGGTATACTGGTGAAGAAAGTCTCCTTTTCAGTAAGAACCTAATCCAAAAAGAAAAGGAAAACTGGAAACACTCTAAAACAACAAATATTTGATCCATCTTCAAGTTCGCACTTGAACTTGGATCAAATATTTGTTGTTTGAGTGTTTCCAGTTTTCTTCTTCTTTTTGGATTTGATTTTGTGACTGAGAACTGGCTAACTACCTCACAGCTGTTTTTTGATTTCAGTAAGAACCTAGTTACAGTAAAAAATGAAAGCAAAAGATATGAAAGCAGAATAAATGCTAACTAAATTGACTAAATATAACATAAAATAAAATATATACATGGAGCATTAGTAGGCAACACTTTAGAACAAATATAAAAACAAAGACTGTGCTTTAAGAATTACAGCACTAAGTAAAGCCCATTGATATGTTTATGTCATTGGTATTATGTATCTCATCTGTATTTTTATATGTCTGAGCCATATTAAAAACCACAAATAAGTGAAAAACACATAGTTTAATCAAATCCAGTCTCATATATATATATATATATATATATGGGTCTATCTTAGTACATCGACATTTCAAAATACCGAAAACGAATTAACCGACACCAAAACATCGAAAGTCATTTAACCGACGCCAGAAGATCGACAGTTCACAAACACGACATCGCATACACCCGACACATCATACCAACAAACAAAACACATCCCCTATCCAACACCCACACACACAACACAAGCACACCAAAATCCTTACAAACAAACACTAACCCATACATACACAACTATCTACAACCCTGACCCAAACCCTTACCCTAAGGTCCACTATCGCACACTCACCCAACCCCTAACCCTAACTCACTTATCCCACCCTACCCCTACAAAACACCAACATCGCACACTTACCTTACTCGACACTCACCTAACCAGCCGGCCTAACCCTAACTCACTTATCCCACCCCTACCCCTACAAAACACCAACAGCACACTTACCTTACTGGCACACTCACCTAACCCGCCCCTAACCCTAACTCACTTATCCCACCCTACCCCTACTAAACACCAGCATCGCACACTTACCTTACTCGCACCCTATCGTCCGTCACTACCGCATACTGACATATCCTTTCCCCAGCGCAGCTTCTCAGCGTCGGTGTCTTCCTCCGTCGGTCTTCTGCCTTGTCGATCTTCTGGCGTCGGTGACGTGACTTTCGACATTCTCGTGTCGGTCAATCCATTGTCGGTATTGTGAATTGTCGATGTACTAAGATAGACCCATATATATATATATATATATATATACCCAAAAAGGCTGAAATCCCACAATACTGAATCTGAAATATCGAGATGACATCTCTAAAGTGGCAAAACACCAACACCATGGATTACCGAACTTAAAAGCATTTTATAAAGCTACTTGAATTATATATGTGACCTTATTTCAAATAAGTTTTTATTTGGTTTAGTTTTATATTGTAGAAATCAACATTATTTATTTTTGCTTTATGCTGCAGATTACAATGTGATTATAATTCAGGCTAGAATGCTACATCTGATTCATCCAGAGGCCGTCACTCAAATCATTTTTCTAAATAGTGTTTTTTAACCTATATTTAAATATTTTTTACGTTTGTATCCAAAAGACAACTTTCTATCATAATAATTTTTGAATATAGATGTATCTTAATCTTGATTTGCAATGCATTCGTACATTCAATGCACTTTAGATGTAGAGCGAACAGTAGATATTTCCATTGGTTCCATAATGTTTAGAAGTCCATTGATTGGCCTTGGATATTCCTATAGTATTAGTATCTCAGCTTGAGCTCACTTGATATATATATATAGAAAGGAGACTTAAAATAATTATTAAAATGCCTACATTATTCATTGATGAGTTTTTTTATTATAGAGTATGGGTGGCTTTATCATATACATTGTCATGTGTGTAATGTTTGATCTGCAGATTTAGAATGTTTTTTATGTTTTTTATTGTGTTGTGAATGGCTAGAATTTCACTGGTCCTTCAGCCAATATAAGCTTTATGATAGGATAGTAAATGCTGATGTTTTTCTTGGAATCTTTATTTACTATCGGGTGATGTAGTAATCATTATATGAACTATATAGTCATTTTTATCTAATTTATACATACTTGGTTATATATTTTATTTAACATAGATGACTTTTTAGATGGATTGCTCTATTTTCATACATATTGTCACGGGTTTAACTGCCTTCTTCCTGATTGGTTAAGAAGTTCATTTTGGTATACTTATTGGTTAAGGATTCAATGTGCTCTTATTGTTTGGTAAATTCAATAGATGAATGTGATTGACTAGAGTTTGTATAAATATTTTTTGCTTGTTCAGGTATTCTTGAATCTAAGGAAGGGTGGAAGCTACCCGGAAGTGCTCATTCCTTTTAATCTGTCTAATCATTTTATGACTACAGCCATGGTGGCTGCACTGGTTTATCCTGGGATTTGTATTTGGTTTCTACAATGCTGCTCTTTGTCATTCTCCTTCATCATTGTTTTAAATATATATATATATATATATATATATATATATATATATATATATATATATATATATATATATATATGGGTCTACTTTGTGTTATCAAAATTTCACTTACCTGAAAATCAGGTGCATGAGATGACTTCGCCAAAAACTTAGTTTCATGAACACCTGGATCACCTCAGTTTTACTCTGAGAAACTAACCACTTGCTGACCCTCTGCTCAATGAACACCTGAGCTCAACATTGTATTTGATCACAGATTTGATACTTACGTCACCATGAAAGTAACATACTTTATTTGCACATCTTGGAGCTAATATTGTGACCTGTGTACTTCAGTAGTGGAACATGTTTTTGCTTTGTGCTGTTGCAGTTTACTGTTCTGAGAAAAGAGGAATGTCCAGTGTTCAGAATGCTAGTTTGCTATTATCCTGCTAGAACTACTAGTTACTGCTGGCTGCTTTGTTTATTTGCCCACTTTATTTTCTGGGGTGCACCAAACCTCTCAGCATATTTTTTGCCATCTCAGTACCTAAGATCCTACAGAATTTGATCAACTAATCTGATCCCAAAAACATCAGGGAAATGAACATTTGTCCCCAGACTCTGTTTCCCATTCCACAAAACACAACATACACTGTGTAGCCATTGTGACCAGTTTACTAGATGCCAAAATATAAACTTTGTACATAACTGAAATCATCATCATAAATACCAGTATCAGATAAATCATTCACAAAATAATTGGACTCAGTATACAGAGTAGCCCCTGACTAGGCAGAGTGACAGACAGCCCATACTGTTCAGCCTATCTGACCCCACACTGATTGGCATTTTCTCAGTGCCTCCTTTGTAAACCTTGGCCCATAAGAATGCTGCCCAAAACTACCACCCCCCTTCCCTCTTGGCTATGACTACTCAAAAGCACCAAACGTAACAAAATGGGTAGGCCTGCTACTGGACTAAAACCCTAATTCAAAATCCTACCATATGTGTCAGACAAACATCTTCTTATGATTCTCTCTGCCCATAATAATTTGTGAAAAATTAACCCCCCCCCCCCCTTATATAAGTACTCAACTTGAATTGATCAAATCCAGGAAAAAAAAGATAAATGACAATTAAATAAATACTAACCAACTTCAGAAAGATGAGATCAGAATTTTCTACACCAGACAGGATCCTTGCCTGTGAACTGCCCTTCCCACCCTGTAGTTTACAATTTGCATTTTGCTTCCAAGGCTGCTCCCTTACATATCTCTTCCCATCTTAATCTTTAAAAGCCAATACCAAATCACCATCACGTTAGATCTAACTATTGTATTTTGATCAGGTCTATCAAAACCATGGATTATAGCTGATGCTTTGGGACCTTGTCATTATCTTATCCCCAAGATGAAGTGTTAAAACATGAGGCTGGACTAGATTCTGGATAAGTCATTGTAGGTTCAGTTACAAGTGGTCCCACAACATTCCTCTAAAACCCTTTCATACAATGTTCAACGTACTTTGTTTTCCACTGAATGAGTGAGTGACAAAGGATTAAAACTTACCCCAACCTACAAAGCAATATAAAATCAGAAGAAAAACAGTCAGACACCCCCTGTGTAATGCACTTGAAAATCTCACATAATGTAACTGAAAAATGCATTAAAAGACAGTTTTCCCATCCTTTTTATTACATCCAAAAACTGGCCATCTCTAGCTTTATCCGAGGCTGTCGTTATGTGAAACAAATGAGATGAGTAACATTGGCCAGACTTTCCTTGATTGAGTAAAGCCTTCTGAAACAGACAGTCAAGATCTTTAGGAATCAGAGGTGCCCCACCTGTGAAGAGTAATTCCAAACTGTCAGCCATAGCACTATGAGGCACCTATGTAGTGTAATGTTCCACTGAAATGGACATTAGTGTGTGATGCATACACATATTGTCCTCAGAGCCCAATTTACATTTCTTATCTTTCCCAAACCATTATAACTGAGCCCCTCCTTAAGATTTTCAGATATAATGGGACCACTGATGATAGCTTGCTTCCATTAGATAACCTTATGTACCCTTACACTCCATTATCTTTGCATAACATTAATCTGTCTGGGAGGGTATATAAACATATTTCAACTGGAGGCAAGCCTCTTGAATTGCCCAGTTGGAGAACACACTGCCTTCTCCTCACCATATTACAACATGACAAGTAAACCTATATAGGCTTGAGGCGAAAGCAAGCCAAACACTCCACCCACCTCCAACCTACAACATGAACACTAAACTGATATGTTGAAGCACTAATAATTCTCACCAGAGTCAGAGTGTCTTGGCAATTTACCACATCAAAACCAAAACAACACATTTACACCATTCCCCCTAAACCTCCTAAGCAATTCACCATCATAACTAATCCCCGGTAATATTCTCAGACCTCATCTATCATACACTCTGTAGCAATTGCAGCTTCCACTATTAAAAAAGTTACTCAAGTAGCATGCCCATGCCATAATGACCATCTGAGTTTACTGCCACACATGACAACACTGTAGTCATAGATGTGTCTGCTATCAGACATGCTAATGCACCACTTACCATGCTGAGGATAGAGCTCTCTCTTAGGTACTACAATTTGTGATGTCAACAGGGCACTGATATCCCTTCCTCAAAGTATGTATCCAATATGATCAGTGTGCACATATGACAGAATGACCTTAGATGTTCCATCTTAGGAGATATAAAGAGCTGTTAATAGATATGTCTGCAGCTGGAAAAAAACTGTCAAGCACACCCCTATGAATGATGCCAAAATACAACCAAAAATAATAGACTTCAGCCATTTTCTCAGTAACTAATGTCATTCTGTCTGGATGTCAAAATGTGTAAGTTTGGAAGGAGAAGAAAGAAGGGTCAGCAAGCTTTGTTAAGGGTATCTTGTACCTTTTGTACACCCCAGTTTGGCCATGGTCAGTGTTAGACATTTACGTAAGAAGATGCCTGCTCTTGAAGGTTTTCTTGGCCCTTAAAAATACACATTTGTATGCCACAAACCTGGCTTCTGTCTCGTGATAACATTCCTACCCTACCTTAGCTTAAAGCCTACCTCTCGTTCAGAGCTTCTAGTGAGGGTTGATTTGTCTCTGGTGAGGGCATGTTGTCTATTCATTTGAAATCCTATGACTAATCTGGAAAGATAACAGTTTAGAACTGCTTCATATCCTAGTACCTATAAGCAAGTCCAGATACCATATTATTATAAGCTGTATAACCCCATCCCTGTCTCCTGCAGCCCTTGACACATTCCTTAACAAATTTAAAGTACTTATTTGTTAATCCACATATTCACTCTTAAACATTTCAGTTACTCACTTTATTTATTAATAATTTGCTGACTATGGGAGAGCACAAATCTAGGTAACGATCATCTTGGGAAAAGTGATTACAAAGTAATATTCAACAAAGTAGTAGTTTGCTGTACAGATAAGAGTATAAATATGAAATTAAGCATGCAAAAACATTATAACATCATCATATAAGTTTGTGTAGTACATCAGAAGCCTATATATTACAATATCCAGCATGCAAGAATATTATAACACCATAGCAGAAATCTAACAAAATTGTAATCTAATATAAAGGTATATACAGCTCTATTACCCATCCATAAAATGGCAAGTATATAACAAAAATAACAAATATGTATAATGGTTCCTGTACATCATTAATGCTAAATGCATGAACCAGATCGGACCCTCCCCTGCTAGGGCCATATCTCTCAATATCTTGGCACAAAAATTCTGAACAAAGCCAAAAACAAGACTGGGGGACAACTGTCCAAAATCAGGATAAGATGTTAAATGATGCTGTTATAAACTTAGAACTTTGGTGGAATAATAGTTGTTGCACTACAATGCTTTTTCTGAAGGCTATGAATTTTGAAATTCAAATGTTTGTCTTTAATGACTGCAATCCTCTTTGTTGCGCCAGAAAACCACATATTTTATGAGAAGCAGACCAAATATATGACACAAAAATCTGGACATTCTGTCATATTCTGGAAAGCTGATAAGTATGACAAGAATCCAAATATACTTGGCCCAGTTATTACAAATGTAGCACCAGTACTAATGTAGTTACCACCCCATCAGTCAAATATGACCACCAAACCATCATATTATCCACAAGAACTCAGCCCATGACACTCCCCAATCTTACCATCTTTGAAGATTTGTCAGGGGTCACTTTTCTAGTGTGCTCTAATACACTGAGGAGATCCAAGAGTTCTCCACCACAAGATATCCCATAGCTAATCTGGTTACATATACTACTGAGTTTTACTTCCACCTTAACTCCTTAGGCATCTTTCCTCATCTACAACAAATAAAATGTCGGTATGATCAGATGATGATGTAATCATCATGTCATATATCGGGTGAGTCCCCTGTGTTGAAACGCTAATATAAAGAAACTATACAACCAGAGGAAAATAATGTAACTTGGCTCTAAGCAATGTATTCCATTCCCCACATTCCCTACATAACCTTGAAAAGGTAAATACAGAACTAAGGCAATGAACTAAATCCTGCAAAGCAACATGTGAATTAAACTTTACTAACTCATCCAAAGATAAACATAAAACATTTTTAACTATATAAAGAATCTCAGAAACAATACTGTATATTGCTCTGCAGATAGCTGATCTCAAAAGGTGCCAGCAACTCTAACCCCATGGATATTGCCAATATATTAGTGCACAAATGTAACACAAACTCCTTCCTGCTCTCCTTTTTATTTATTTCTCTCTTATTTAATCCTGTCTTTACTCCTTGCTATAATTACCTCAGAACTAGTCTTAGGATATTCTCCAAAGCCGAAATACAGCTCTGTGAGAAAGACAGCATAACAGCTGGTGCCCATGATAGCACAAAACAGTGTCTCTCCACATCCCACTTTAATATATTTAATCTTTGCCTTAAAACTGGTTGCATACCCTATACCTGGAGAACAGCTATTAACATACTACTCTTCCACAAGAGTTGCCACTGCCAGAGACAGGGACCTATACACCAATTACTCTTACCAGAACCATTTTAAGGTTCATAGGTTCATAGGTTCATACTAGGCTATCTGCCCTAGGGCATTTATAAGCCTAGCCAGAATGTGTTTGGCTTTCGCCACCCATTTTAAATTTATTTTGCTATGCCCTTTTTCGAGGTTAGTATACTATGCCTCTATCTAACAGTGACACAGAAGTGATACCCGGGGTAAACCTACGATCTCCCATCCACTCATCAAGATTCCTCTTGAAGAGAGTCAATGAGGGACTCTGCCTAACCTGGACTGGGATTTTATTCCAGAGTGAAGGGAGCCTCTGGGTTATGAATCTGTCCCTCCAGCATGTCCTATTTATTTCAGTGCTGAGGTTCAAGTCTCTTGAGCGTAGCTCGATGGGATTTGGATTTTCTGAGGTGTAGCATGTCCATTAATTCGGGTTGGACATGGCTTTATCGTCAGGCACAGATCTCCTCTGAACAGGCGGTATGCCACTAAGTAGAGCTGGAGTTTCTTTAACCGGGCAGCATATGGCATCTGTTTGAGCCCTTTGATCCTCTTGGTGAGGTACTTTTGGGGTCTTTCCAGTTGCTGCAGGTGTCTGGTAAGGTACATCCCAAAGGGGCATTGTACTCAATTATGGGCCTGATGAGGGATGAGTAAAGAGGCGATGACCTCCCTGATCTAGATGTGAATCCCTTCATGATTAGGTGGGCTATATAAAATGTTTTCTAACCACTTTGGCCACGTGGTTGTCAAATGAGAGATTGCTATCAACTTGGGTCCCCAGGTCCCTAATTACTTCTTCTGTACTTAATGGATTTCCACCTATGTGGTAATTTGTGGGCACTTTGTTTTTGCCAAAGGGATGACTATACACTTTTGGCATTTAGCTTGAGCCATGGCTCTGGCACCAGTTGTCTGTTTCTATGAGGCCCTTTTGGAGGATGCTTGTGTCGGCTGGAGAGTCGATTATGGCACCCTGTTTGCAGTCATCTGCGAACTTGGTCAGCCACAGTCCTTCCGTGTTGGCCTGTACCTCCGAGAAATATATACCGAACAAGAGGTCCCAGGACTGAGCCTTGTGGGACACCACTTGTAACTGGTTTGGAGTCTGACATGGCTCCAGCAATTCTAACCATGTGGGTTCTGTCCTTGAGCCAGTTTGCAATCCATCTAGTGACAAAGAGGTTTATATTTAAGCTGGTGAGCTTATCTATAATGCCAGTGGGATATTGTATCGAAGGCTTTACGGCGAGGTCCAGGTAGGCTGTGTGGACCACCTTCCCTCGTCAATGGCCTTGGTGACTGTTTCAAAGAAATCAACCAGGTTTAAGAGGCAGGATCTGCCCTTAACAAAGCCGAACTGGGTAGGATCCAGTGTTTGTAGGTCCCCAATATCTTTATTTATGAGGTCCATGATGATCCTTTCCATAGCTTTGCAGACCAAGCTAGTCAGGCTTATGGGGCGATAGTTTCCAGGATCCGTTGAGGCACCACCTTTATGGAGAGGGACCACTGTTGCTGCACGCCACTCTTTGGGCACATATCCTGTAGTAAGGCTGAGATTGAACAGTAGTTTTATGTTTGGGTTTAGCTCTTCTTTGAGTTCATGTAGGGCTAGCCGGGACACCATCTGGTCCCATTGATGCTGTGTTTTTGCTTTGGAGAGGCGGCTCTTACCTGAGCATCTGAGATGTCAGGGGCAGCACTCTGCTGGGATAGATATTTGCCCTTTTGGTGGGGAGGGGAGAAGTTTGCTGAACCTGTCAGCTAGGATGTTGGCAATGTCTGTGGGTTCGGTGTATTTTTGTCATTTTGGACTAATTCTGAGCATATCTGGGAATTACCACCCAGGTTCCTAACATAACTAAAGAAAGCCTTGTGATTATCCTTAGTGTCCTGTGCAATTTTCTCTCGAAGCTGGCCTTAGACAATTTTATGTGTGCCCGTAGTTTTTTGCTAATACTGATCAGTGATGCCTTCCCTTTTTGGGATTTTGCTTTATCATTTAGTAGCTTCCTCCTTCTATTGTATAGTTTGTTTATGGCTGGGGTCCACCAGACAGGACGTCTGCCTTTGAAGGATTGGGTCTTGGTTTTATTTGGGATCGCATGATCCATGCATTCCTGAAGGTGTTCATAGAATGCGTTTATAAAGGATTCTGCGGTCTGGGCTGTATTTTCCACAGGCCCGGGGGCTTTGAAGGATTCCACCTCAGTTTTGAGGAGTGGATATAAAGTAATACAAATCATTATGAAGCCAATAAAATATATGTTGGTTGGCTAACTCAGATGTCATAGAGGTATAACCTTCACAATGGCCAAAGTGATCCAGGTTTAATTAATGGCCTGGCACCCTGATACAGCTTGTTGGGGAGGACAGATGTGAGAGGTCATTGCCAGCTCATTAATCTTTACCAGGGGAGGCTTACCACTTGGGTACCACCTCTTGGAAGCACTTGGTATTACAGTCATACAGCATGAGCCTGTGGTCACACCTACCCACTATGCATAAACGCATATGTAAGTGAGCCTGTGCAGGCATGCTACATGTGGCAGGCAGAATGTAGTAGAGCTCTGAAACCTGCCATGATGGACATGGTGCTCCCTTAGGGAAGTGGTAGGTTGCTGTGTAGCAGCACTTTATACCTCCTACCTCTCCCCCCTTGTTATGGAACAGATGGGCTAGTTTTGGTACTCTGGTAGCAATGAATGGGATGTAAGGCTTTCGCCTAGCAAAAATATGCCAAGCAATTACCCCACGGAATGAATGGGACAACAATGCTGGGAAATTACAAGCCCTCAAGATGAATTGATTTTCATTTGTAAAAGGCAAATACTGTCTGCTGAGCCTGGTGGATTAATCCGAAGGAATAACAGAGGCACTGGGTGAAGGAAAATCTGTGCAAAACCTAAAGCCTTCCATATTAGTTCATATTCTGGCATTGATGAGAAACTGACACAATTAAATATAAAGCTTAACATAATCATTGGACAGCAAACTGTCTTAAAGACAGAACTCAGTGTTTTATAAAAGATGATTTTTGGATGCATGTGTTTATAAAGATAATGAGAATAACACATTTGCAGAAAATATATATAGATTCATAGGTTAGTACTAGGCTAACTGCCCTTGCAAGCCATTTTAAGCTTAGCCAATTATCCCTTGTGAGACTCAAACCCTGCACCTTGTGTTTATAAGGCAAACAACTTAACTATTAGGCCACCCTCCCAACCCAAATAAACAGCCATGCAGATCTCGAACCCAGAACCCTATACACCATAGTCATTGTAAGTAACCACCAAGCCATCACCAAAGTTGATATAAGAAATCACCTTTTAGCAATGCTTATCTAAATTTTCATGGTAGATATCCTTTCAAGATTAAGTGTAATGTAGTGAAAGGAAAGTGTGGCAGACTGTCCTACCTGGTATCCAGTGATCATCTACTTGATCAGGAGCTTTTAGTTTTCAAAGAAATGCTTTTTGGCAGGAAATAACCCAATATCTTGCTGGAGCTGATCATCAAGGAAGTAAAAGAAAAAAAAAAGATTGGATTGTTGTGGAGCATGGTTGGGTGTTGTTTCATTGTTCCCTAAAATACAAGTCAGGCTTACTGCTATATCATTTTCTTGGTTGTCTGTATCTTCCCTTTTCCGCACTGGGACAGCTATAGCAATCTTCTAAATTGAGGGCATATAGCTTTTGATTATATTCAAGCTGAATAAATAAGTGATGCAAGAAATAATACAGTCCTTCATTTTATTCAGAAATTACCCACTGAAGTCGCCAGGTCTGCCAGCATTAGAATTCATAACATTATATGAGGATCCCTCCAACAAATCAGTCTGAATTTTGTGAATGGTTTGTTGAGATAAGTTGACAGAGCATACCTTTTGTTACCTAACTATTGTAACATTTTTAGAAAATATGTTAGGCAAAATATAGGCTATCATTTGCTTGTCTGAGATCAAAAATCACCTCAGTTTATTACTAGCCTGTGTTTACTATCATTACCATAAATTCTGAAATAGTTCTAATATATTTTTATTATCCACTGAATATTTAGCCAAATCAAATTCATATTTCCTTTTATATCTCCTAATCAATTGCCTGCATTCCTTCTGAGAAGGGATACATCTTTGCTAGTTTGCAGTATCTGGGGAATCTTTATAATCTATGTCACAAGCTTTGCTTTCTTCTGCCTTATTTCATCAAGGGTCTATACTACCAGGGGGGCATAATTAATTTATCTTACTTACTACTTTCCACATATGTACAAAACAGACCTCACTTTGTTGTAAAATATATTCCAACATGCACCTGGGTTTTTATCAGCCAAACTGGCTATCCAATGAAGCCATTCAATCTATCATAATGGATAAATAATCAGAAACATAGACTTTCCTCACACTATCATCACCACAATCCCCAGTACCTGAATCTAGAATTAAGATCCATGCAACTCCAACGTGATCAGAGTTCACTAAGGGGAGTAATTTTCTTTGGAACTAACAGCGGAGTCCCCGTGTCAGTAAATGTATCTGGTATAGGTTCATAGGTTCATAGGTAGGTACTAGGCTATCTGCCCGAAGGCATTTACAAGCCTAGCCGGAAAATTTGGCTTTCTCCGCCCCCCACCCCCTTAGATTAGTTCCCTGTGCCTCGGTTCAGCAGATCCATTGAAGTGATCCCTGGGGTAAACTTTCTGTTTCCCATCCACTAGTCAAGGTTTCTCATGAAGAGGGTTAGAGAGGAGCTCTGCCTAATGTAGATTAGAATCTTGTTCCAGAGCATGGGAAGTCTCTGGGACAGGAATATATCCCCCCAGCCCGTCCTAGTTATTGTTGTGGTGAGGTTTAGATATTTGGAGCATCTGGCTGGAGGGGATATGGTTTTCTTTAGGTGGAGCATGTCCATCAATTCTGGGCTGGACATGGCCTTGTATGTCAGGCAGAGATCACTTCTGAGTAGGTGGTATGCAACTGAGTACAACTGGAGTTTCTTAAGTCGAGCTGCATAGGCATCTGCTTGAGGCCAGTGATCCTCTTGCTGAGGTACTTCTGTGGTCTTTCCAGTTGTTGCAGGTGTCTTGTAAGGTACATCCCAAATGGGGCATTGTACTCTATGATGGGTCTGATGAGTGATGCGTAGAGGTGCCCAATGACCCCTTTCGATCTGGATGCAAACCCTTTTGTGATTAGGTGGGCCACACAGAAGGATTTTCTAACCACTTTGGCAATGTGATTATCAAAGGAGAGGTTACTATCTACTTGGGTCCTCAGATCCCTTATTATGTCTTCCATATTTAGGGAGCTACCACCTATGTGGTAGTTTCTGGGTACTTTGTTTTTTCCAGAGGGGATGACTATGCACTTTTTGGCATTTACCTTGAGGCCATGATTTTGACACCAGGTATCTGTCTCAGTAAGACCCTTTTGGAGGAGGTCTGTGTCAGCTGGAGAGTCAATTATAGCCCTTAGTTTGCAGTCATCTGTGAACCTGGCCAGCCATAGTCCTCCTGTGCTTGCTTGTACCTCTGAGAAGTATATGCCAAACAGGAGGGGTCCTAGGACTGAGCCCTGGGGAACACCACTTGTAAATGGTTTAGAGTTAGACCCAGCTCCCGCAACTCTTACAATGTGGGTTCTGTCCGTGAGCCAGTTGGCAACCCATCTTGTGATGTAGGAGTTTATGTTCAGGCTGGTGAGCTTGTCTATAATACCTTAGTGGGGAATGGTGTCAAAAGCCTTTGCAAGGTCGAGGTAGGCTATGTGGACCACCTTTCCCTCATCTATAGCCTTGGTAACTGTCTCAAAGAAGTCCACCAGGTTTAGGAGGCATGATCTCCCCTTAAAAAAGCTGAACTGGGTAGGGTCCAGTGTTTGGAGGTTCCCAATGTCTCTGTTAATGAGATCCATGATGATGCACTCCATAGCTTTGCAGACCAAGCTATCAGGCTTATAGGGTGATAGTTGCCGAGGTCCATTGTGGCTCCACCTTTGTGGAATGGAATAACTGTTGCTGTGCGGCACTCTGTGGACACATAGCCTGTGAAGAGGCTGAGTTTAAACAGTGTGTTTAGGTGAGGGGTAAGTTCATCTTTGAACTCATGTACGACGCAGCATGGAACACCGTCCAGTCCCATTGATGCTGTGTTTTTTGGTTTGGAGGGGGCTGTTTTAACCTGAGTGTCTGTGATTTCAGGGGCACTACATTCTTCTGGTATAGTTATGGGCCCTTTTGGGGGTGAGAGGGGGGTGAAGTTTGCACTGAACCTGTCAGCCAGGATGTTGGCTATATTGGTTGGTTCAGCGTATTTTGTGCCATTCTGCACTAACTCTGAGCAGATTTGAGAATTGCCACTTAGATTCTTGACATAGCTAAAGAATGCCTTGTGGTTATCTTTGGAGTCCATGGCAATTTTTCTTTCGAAGCTAGTCTTGGATGATTTTATGAGAGAACGTAGTTTCTTGCTGATACTGATCAGGGATGTCTTCCCGTCTTGGGATTTTACTCTTTTCTGTACTAGTTTCCTCCTTCTATTGTATAGCTTGTTTATGGCAGGGGTCCACCAGACTTGTTTCCTTTTCTTGGAGGAGTGAGTCCTGGTTTTGTTTGGGATAGCACAATCCATGCATTCTTGTAGGTGCCTGTAGAGTGCAGTAGTAAAGGATTTTGCAGCTTGGACAGAGTTATCCTTTAGCATGGGGGCTTTGAAAATTCCCACCTCGGTCTTAAGTAATGTGAAGTTTGCTTTTGAAAAGTTTGTCACGGTGGTTTCTTTGACCGGGGCTGGTGGCGGAATGTGGATATCCAGAGTGATTAGTTTATGTTGAGATCTAACCAGTGAGGGGTTGACCTCTGGTGTGGAACACTGGTCGCCCATGTTGGTGATGAACAGGTCCAATATGTTGTCAACTCTGGTGGGGGTGTTTACCAGTTGATCCAGGGTGTTTGAATTTATAAATTCTAGGAAATGTTGGGCAAGGGAGTTTGTACTTGAGTAGCTCTCCCAGTTAATGTTTGGGTAATTTAAATCACCTAATATGAGTGTTTAGTAGGACCTTTATGTTTCCCAGTGTTTCCAGGAATGCAGAGTGGGGGTCCTGGGACATGGTGGGTGATTTTTAGCAAGCTATAATTTGAATAGCAGTTTTGCCCATTGTTCGTTGCACGTGGATGATCTCTGAAGCATCATGATGTGCCACTAACCTGGAGGTGTGGGCATCCTTGATGAATATGGATACTCCCCTGCCTTTTGTATTTCAGTCCGAGATTTGTGGCTGAAATGTATGGTATGAGTTGTAGCCTGGTAGTGCTGGGGTGCTCTCTGGAGCCTTAAACCAAGTTTCTATTACTGCACATATACTGATTTTCTCCATACTGAGGAGTGCCTCGAGTGCATGCATTTTGAGGTTTAGACTTCTGGCACTGAGTAGCATTACCCTCAGTTTTTTGTTAGTTGTGCTATTTATGGTGGTGGGTTTGTCTTTTGAGCCTTGCCTAAAAAGGCACTATGGGGGTGGCAAGAGCCTTGGCCAATATTCGAAAGCCTAAGGGTGACAGGTGCAAGCCATCTCTAGTGAAGCAGCGTGGCTTGTCAAGCATGTCATCCCAGGCTGACAGACACTGGATCCCCAGAAGCTTAGCCACTTGTTGAAATTGATCATTTTTTCCTCTATACCATGGTGTTATTCTTGGTGAGGGCAGGATGCTACTCAGGGTCAGGGTCATACCGGCCTGGGCTATGTGATCAGAGAGCGCCTCCATTTCTCTTTTCATGTAGTGCAGGGAGGTATGGCTCAGGTCATTCACACCAACATGGACAATGACAGAGTCATATTTGTACTTGTTCTGGAGTGACCTGAGTGCTTGTGTTATGTGTCAGATCCTGGCACCCGACAGGCAGCTAACAGTAACCTGTAACCTTCTTCTTGTTCACCCTAGTGAGTGGGACGTCAGTGTGCCTGATTATACAGTCACCTATTACTAATGTGTTGGGTATGTTATTTTGCCTTAAGGGCTGTAATTGTGTGGCACGTTGGTTTTGTGAAGTATGTGTTTCATGGTTTGTGCTGGGTGGTGGAGGTTGCTTGGATGTCTGCTTTGAAGGTCTCTGTTGCTTTTGCAGATTTTTATTTAGAGCCTCTGAGTATGTTTTCATATATTTATGTGTGTTTTTGCCGGTGCTGGTTTCATAGATCTATGTGAGACTGGTAGTGTGATGCAAGTAATTTCCTTCTCCTCTTGACTGCCTGGTCCAGTCTTGGGTTGAGAGAGCTTAGCCTCCAATTTGGCTGTTTAATTGCATCTCTCGCACATATTAATGTTTGGTGGAAGGAGGAGAGGGTTGTCTGTGTACATGAGGCAATTGTAACATTGTCTCAAAATGCCCAGATTCACTAGTTGGACTGGAGAGTACACCTGAAACTGCCCTTTCGACATGCCTGGATAGGTACAGTGAGCTGTTTTACTGATTGGCTGGTAAGGTCAAATAGAGAGCATTGTCCTTCTCTACAGTATAGGGGGGGTCTAGTGCTAAGGTTTATTTAGGCTTGCTATGAGTTTTGAGCAAGTGCCGGGATAAGAAGTGAATGGTTTGAGTGCTTAAGTTGTAAGTTTGTCTAGTCCCAAGGGAAAAATTGAAGAGTAGACTTTGTGTATATTTCCCCTTCTTGTTAGTAAATCAACATGCTGAATGAAGTCTAATTGCTATCGGCTTCATTAAAATTATTGTCACAGATAGTCATTGATGAGTAAGGGGCAAATGTGCCAAGCAAATACTAGGTGTATAAAGGCCAGAAGAACCATACAATAAGTGTTGCTTTGCCTTAATCCACTTAAAAAGAGTTCTAAGACCTTTGATGTAAGAAATGGATTCCGGTAAAAGACCACAACTGAGTTACTGAGTAACTGAGGCACCATTCCAAACAGTGCCAACTACCATGATTTCAGCATTTGTATTATAATACAATAATATATAACCACGGTGGTGCAGCAGTTAGCATTGTCACCTCACAGCAAGAGGTTCTCCCTTTCTATTCTCGGTTGAAGCACCTTCTGTGTGGAGTCTGCATGTCCTCCCCATTGTCGAATGACATTAAAGACATGCAGGTAGGTGCATGCATGAATGAGCATGCCTTCTTTGAAGTTTGGTCATCAGGCTGGCAACTCGTCACCATAAAAATCCACTGCCAATCATTAGCGGATGGGAGTTCCTCTGTGGCAACCCCTAACAGGGAAAATCCGAAAGACTTTCTATTGTAATACAATAATGCTGAGTGCAGGTCCTGACTGACATAAATAGATGCAACTCCTCCTGATTTATTTTTTTTTAAAGTATAAGAGTCATTCCCCTTAACATAAAAAGGTTTAAGGCTTTTCTCAAAACACATTCTTGTCAAAATTACATTTCTTTGTTCATCCTTCAAGAACCACTTTACGGTTATAAAGTTATAAACTTTTTGTTTAAACTTTAAATACTGTACAACACACATTTTCTTTTTCCTGCTTGTTATATTTTTAAATGAAATAAGACACTTCTAAAAAAGTCCTTATTTCCTTTGTTAGTTGTGAGCCTCTAAATGTATGTCCTACAACTGAAGAGTGTATTATCTTCACTAAAACTGGCTGTCTTCCTCACTAGTCTGGAGCATGACTCTTTTAATACAACTATTTAAATTAATAGCAGCTATATAACAAGACAGTTGAATTTTGGTAATGGGAGGATGTGCACATATTAATGTCCTTGTTTCCACAAAAATTAAATATACCCACTAGAATGTCGGCATTGTTTACCAATCCTGTATCATTATTTCCAGCCATGGTAATGAAGATAATGGTGTCTGTGTAACTGATCCTACAGTTATTTAAATGTAATAGTTCTGTCATTTATTTCACATCCCTTAGGGATAACAGAGATATCAAAGTCTATCAATTGTCAATAAAAATACATTAGGTCATAAAGATAACTTACTGCTCTTATCAAACCCATCAATATCTCCTCCAGTAGTAAGTGCCTTCTTTCCATTCTGTATAGGACCAGACATAACACTTTGACCACTCCTTTAAGCTCTTCTGTGTTTCTTTATCTTTTGTGTAACCCTAGCATATTCACCATAAATCTCTTTTCTGGGAGACTCCTTCAGTCACCTATGCCCACTTCACTTTCCTCAAGGAAATGTCTTTTCTGTCCAATGCAACAGTTTTCATCAAACAAATTATGCATAATAATATTCCTAGGTGATTTTTGCAAGCACTTATTTGCCAAGATTAGGTTAAATGAAATACTCTGTGTCCTGATATCATCCAAATCTACCTGTCATAGCCAGAGGATTATTATGACTGTCTACTAAAGCAGTTGCAAAGGAACATATTAAGTTATGTCCATCATTTCTTCAATGAGTCACTAAATTACAATGTAAACTGGCATGTCCCTCTCTCTCTGTACTTACATCATTATCACTACTACTATGTCTGAAACTATAATCAATATCAAGCAGGAATGCTCTCTCAGCCAATGCATGCTGTATTTTTACTACTTCATTCCATTTAATTAAATAGGTGCACTTTTTGTGGGATCCTTTACTGTTACAGACGTCTGACTTAATCCTTGTTTAGCATTCAGCATGCAGTGCATTGCCACAGGAACCACTTGTCTAATAGGTTGTTAGTACATAAGTTATCTACATTTTTGAAATAAGATTTTTCACATACTCAGAAATATCAGTAAGAAAGGAATGACTTATGAAATATATATAGGTTTACCATGACAATTTCAACAGAACAGATGTTCGAATACTTCATATTTCGGCAGGTTATGTGAGCGAACGTTATTATTGCGAATGGACTGTGCATTCACAATTATAACATTCGGTCATGTAAGGGGATCGCGGTACAGTGTGGTTAGGGAAATACATCCCTTTCCTCACTGTAGTGCGATCTCAGAGTTGGAATATTAAGTTAGTGGGGGTGTGGGGGGCACAGTCCCCCACAGGGGGGTGCAGGGGGGCTTGCCCCCCTGCATAAACGTGAGTTTAGGCTAGTTAATTAGGGAGTTAAGGGAACGGTGGGATTGCTTATGACATTTTCGACATTAACAGCTGTTTTTCGACTTTAGGAATGTTCGGAATTGTGTACTTTCGGCGAAACACTTCGCTGATAAGTACACTTTTTTTTAAATTTTCGAAATAATGATAGTAAACCATATATATATATATATATATATATATATATATATATATATATATATATATATATATATATAAATATACATATATATATATATATATATATATATAGATATATATATATATATATATATATATAAAATTATATATATATATATATATATATATATATATATATATATATATATATATATAAAAATGTAGAATGACAGTAGTGTAAGCCATAGGCATCTTGCACAGCTTTTTGCACTTATTTTCAATTTCACTTTTTGTTTTGAGGGAGACAAAAGGCCAAAAACCAGCGACACATTTTAAACATTGCTTGTATAATTTTGGAAAGTTGCTTAAATAAAATGTTGTGTTACCACCATGCATTTCACTGCCAAGTCTTGAACACAGGACCCTGTGCACTACAGTTAGAGCAACATACCACTAAACCAAATCAGCAGTTTCCTGAAAGATGGGAAGACTAAAACTTAAATGGCTATCATTTAATGAATTCATTTTTCACTTCTCGCCATAGCTCTCAACTTCTTAGCACAAAAAACTTGGACAAAGCCAATAATGGGTGAATACAGAATTCATTTCTCACTTCTCACCATAGCTCTCAACTTCTTACCACAAACAACCTGGACAAAGCCAATAATGGGGGAATACAGCCCCAAAATAGGGACAAATTTCAAATACTGATCTTGTAAACTTAGAAAATTGCTAGAATAAAAGGTTTGTGTTACCATTTCTTTTCTGAAGAATATGAAGTCTGAAATTGAAGTGTGTGTCATTATTTAGTGAATTCAATCCTTCAGTGATTTGCCACAAAAATCCTGAAAACCACAGATTTAATGAGGAACAGAACAAAAATATGAGGCATAAATTCACAAGTGGTGGTGGCTAGGGACTTTAGGCTCTTTCTACCTGTACCCAAGGTGGGAGGGGGAGCAGTGATGTTAGTAACTGAATGCCTGAGTGCTCATAAAGCATTAGTCAAAGGCAGCCTCCAGATCTTCTCTACCCCCACTTCCTATCAAATAAGGACCAGAGGGATGTGCAAACACAGAAGGGATGAGAGTGACACTGCATAAATATCAGTGTATATATGTCCATATGTACACTTCATAGCATTACACACCTCTTTTGTCTGAATTCACTCTAACTGCCTAGTCCTCCCAGCAGCAAATACTGCTCAGTTTCTATTATTTATGTAGTAAAGTATGTGTGCTGACTAGGTGGTCCAAATAGACAGAGCCCATTTATAGTGAAGGCCTCAGAATAAAAACTCCAGACATACAAAAGACACTAACAAAAATATAAAAGTAATTTCTGCAGACACAGAATCCATATAGACTTAAGAATATACATAAGCAGATGTGGCAACAAACAGGACATCTACATTTATAAAGTGTAATTAAGCAGCATTAATAAATTAACATCTTCCAAATGTCATTTTAATGATGTAAAACTTTCTTTTTCCCCAAGAAAAATAATTCCATGCCCTGTGATCAGAAGAATGCCCTAGGATTACAACATTCTGGACCAAAATAGACATTCAAGGTCAATTAAAAAAAGGGATATGTCAGTATTACTGGTAAGTCAGCAGGGCTACTTTATCATTCTTCAAAAATCAGGTCTATATTAGATCACCAAACACTTAAAAAAGTGAACGGTGATTGGTCAAACTTATGTAAGCAAAAGCTTACAATCTTGAACTGTCAGAACAGCAAATTTTTCCTATGGAAAAAATTTGCTGATCCAAAACACATACACAGAACACAAGCACACCAAACAAATAGCAATCCGCACACATACACCTAAAATCTGGCACCTAACCCTACACTAAACTATACACACACCACTAACTATCCACTTACCTTAACCCAAACCCTAACCATAAGGTCCATCACTATCACATGCTCACCTCACCCGCTCCCTAACCCTAACTCACCTAACCCACCCTAACCCTCATGTCCACACAATCGCACACATACCTAAGAATCACCCTAACTCTAACTCACCTAACCTGCCCTAACACTCACATCCACACAATCACACACTTACCTGAACCCGACCTGTAACTTTCCACCACAGCACTGAAAATACCAAAGAACAGAAACGGACAACCAAATTCTTTCCCTAGGAAAAAATTCGGGTTTCTGTTGCTTCGATATTTTAAGCTTTCACTTACATAAGTTCGATCAATCACCATTCGCTTTTTTAAGCATTTGGTGATCTAATATAGACCCCAAAAATTTGTGAACAGTTTTTGTTTAATTTACATGGCTTGATGTCATTTGCCAAGTCCCTGTGGATTCCTCAGATGCAAGAAAGCATGGAATGCATGTGGCAGCAATAGGGTATTCTCATCCATTAAGTAAAAAAAACTGCCAGAAAAGCAATTTGAGCTGTGTGTGTGCACAGTAGGACAGATGGGCAGAATTTAGTAACAGATCAGTAACTCAGATGACTGTTAGCAACAGGAAGCAAATAATTTTTGAACAAGGTAGTAGTTGAAATAATGAAGTCCATGTAGTACCACTTTTTATATTCCTTATTGAAAAATAATTCCATGTTTATGTAACCAGCAATAACAAGTCACACAAGTCCTTTCCTTTGCTCATTTGCAACTAATTTACAATGGAGTATATAAATGTGTTCACTGAATGCTTAATAGAGCATTACCCCTCCAGCTTCCGCGAGTGTATACACACACACACACACACACACACACACACACACACACACACACACACACACACACACTGAATATGTTTGCAATTTAAGAAAAACATGTTTCCTACTTGTTCGGCATTCACCCTGGGCTTCCTGATCATCGGAGATAGAGACATTTCACCCTGGAATGACACGGCATCCAAGCCATATTTGAAAATAAAAACTGTTTTCCCACTCACAAGTACATCCCTTCAAAGTCCAGAAATGACACATACATCTTCAAAGTCCGGAAATCTGTGCATTGAGCCCTTGAGCTCAATTCTGACAGGCTGGTAGCCCTGACAGAGCTGATGTCATTGCTCACGTGATGACGTCAGCTCAAAACTGGGAAAATTTAAAAATAAAAGAAGCTGGGGGAAAAGTCATAAATGAAGGGGTGGCACTCGGGAATCAGGGCACCCCATTATTTGGACCCCAAAACTTGGTAACAATGAGTTATTCAGTACGGTTGGGAGGT
Organism: Protopterus annectens; assembly: GCF_019279795.1. Taxonomy (NCBI): domain Eukaryota; kingdom Metazoa; phylum Chordata; order Ceratodontiformes; family Protopteridae; genus Protopterus; species Protopterus annectens. The sequence continues at coordinate 339,286,485 of NC_056739.1, forward strand.
ATGCTGTCAGCGCATCTTTGTCAGTCTGTTGGCATGGGTCTCAATGTTCATAGCCCTCTCTTCTGCAGCTGTAGGGGTGAGAAACAAACATTATGCATACCTGTCACATACTCAGGCTAAGATTTGGTACATCTATATCTGGGATACTTACAAACTGCTGGAGCATGCCAGTCCCAAGCATCTTGGATCCATTGGACCAAGAGCTCCACCTTCCTATGCTTTAGATACCTGCGCACCAGTTTGAGGGATTACAGTGGCACTGGTGAGGTCGCATGCCAGATGGTCCCAGGCCTCCACTATGTACTAAGAGCCCTGGTACTGGCCCTGCAGCAGTCTGTTGTCATGGTGTTCTATAAGAAGTTCAGCCATGACCCTGGACTCCAGGATGCCCCAGTACTGTGCCCGACAGTGCACTCCTTCTCCAACGACAGACATGTTCCTGCAGAGATCATACTAAACAGGTTATGGCTGTATTCTCACCTGCATGGTTTAAATAAGGCCATATTCCCACACTTTGCCATCACTGGACCATTTTTGGAACTGCTAAGCTCAGCTAAGCAGTGCACAAATCCGCTAAGCTGGGTTGAAGTGTGCTTAAAGGGATAATTGCTGAGCATTGCTTAACAGTGCGCAAATCCATTTAGCTGAGCTGACTGCTGCTTAGCATTCACATTTAAGCAAAGCTTACACTGACTAAGCAAAGCTGCGCACTGCTAACCATTTGTCAATTTTCATTTAAAAAAAATATCAGGATAATGACTTTATTAATCATTACTGACATATTAGAAAGTATATATGATTTACTTTATATGACATCCCTTTATGGGCTTTCGTTACATTACCATGGGGTGCGACTATACTATATGGGACAATTGTGTATACATGGGTGATTT
>NC_056739.1:339292377-339497377 GCF_019279795.1 Protopterus annectens
TGTTAGCACCTTGACAATTGCCATCTGAATTAGGTTATCTATCAGCAGTCTTCACAATTCAGTCTGGTTCAGTTTTGCAATGCCGCTAGTCAGTTTGACAAGACTCCCAGTCACTCTGTGAATGTGAAACATTTCTATAAGCCTTTCCACAATATTTTGCATGAGTTTAGTCGGAAATCACTGTGTATAAGCTATAAAATTGGTAACAAGGTCTAGAGGCTTACTAGAATTGAAATGAGGTAGTTAGCATTCTCTTAGTCAATGAGCAAGTCACTTATGAGCCTTGTGCTTCAAAATTTAATCATGCACCAGTGGGAACAACTGATTATAAAAGCTAAGTAAATAAGTAAGTAAATAAACAAATAATTAAATGTATCTAAGAAAAAATATTCCCTTCTTACTGTTGCTGTATATGGCGTTCTCTACAATGAATCTGACAGACCTTACAAATATTTACCTACTTTCCTGCTTGAGCGCAGAAAGGCAGGTGGACAGGGATTCACCATTTTCAAAGCCAGTCACGATGTTCATAGCTATTACTAGGCTATCTGCTTTTGTTGGTTATTTAAAGCCTGTTTAAATTCCCCATCCCAAAGGTAAGAATAAAACCCTGTACCTTGTGTCTAGTAGGTAAACACATTAACCATTATACAAATGGTACACTAGTATAGTTCAATAATTTTATTAATGAACGTCATCCTGTAGTTCTGGGTTTGATTCATGCAATTTCCACTTGCAAACTGCAAGTCACTTTGCCAAGCAGTGTTACCTAACCATCCCTGAAAAAGGAGACATGTCTATTAGACTTATCCGGCTAACCAAAAAAAAAAAAAAGTGCAAATAGCCAGTAGATAAAGCAGTGTAACAGTATGGAATGTGTCATGGCCTGGGTTCCATGCAGAAACATCCAGATGCGGACTGGCTGGTGAAAGAAATATTTTTCATTTTTTTTGTAGGAAAACATCTGTCCTAGATGATGCATTGACATTCCTCCAAAGACAAAGTTGGCCTGGATGGGTGATGATACATATTAAAAAAACTATTTCCTTCTGTTATGCAATCCTTTAAACATCTTTAGTTTAACTGGAGTACATTTTTCAGTATACTCTGTGAGACAATGTTGAATAAGTTTGCCAGGCTGTGTTCATAATTCTAAAAATGAGTGACAGATAAAAAGTCTTATAAAAAAATTACTCAAAAGAGAAAAATCTGTAGCAACTGCTACAGCTCTTTCCAATTACAGCATGTTATGCTGAAATTCATAAGACTTGTTTTAATAGCATCCAGCTGTGTGCTGACTTGCTTGCCTTTGTCAACACTTGCTTGGAAGGCCACACCAAGCCAGCTGTAAGCTTTCCCATACCAGCAAAAATGAATCAATGTCTCATGCCACAAATGTGGTTTATATACGACGTAAACAGTGGGTGCAAGTCTATGAACTCTACTCTCTGTATCATGTAACTGCATTAAAGTTCTGGACAATTTTGCCAGCATGGATCTCATCATTTGTGGCTCCAGTCAGTCACAGATTATTTACAATTATTTTCCACATCTTCAAAATGGTCAGAGCCACTAACCTTCATGCCATTCAAAAGGATGTACTCCTCCCGCTCAGCCAAAGGACGTCAGAACAACCAGGCCTTGTGGTTGCTGTTACAGTATGCAGTCATAAGTTCAAACAGTGTTGTTTTTATAGGCAGTATGTTTCTTGTTCAAAAGCAATAAAGGAGAGAAAATAAATGTACTGAGATATCTGAAAGGGAAAAGTTCATTTTTTATACTGCTCACTGTATCTGGTATAACTGTAAACATTATGTTATTTCCTATTCCATATCCAAAATGAAAGATGTGTTATGAACCCCACCTCCTTTGGTGCAGAAATGAGTACAGTTACGTAACTCTCTTTGGGCTTATCACCAAATAGCAGCATTTATGTTAGAGACAGAGCACGAGAGATTCAGTGTGTGTGTGTGTGTGTGTGTGTGTGTGTGTGTGTGTGTGTGTGTGTGTGTGTGTGTGTGTGTGTGTGGAGGGGGTATATCCATGTGTGCTTGTGTCTGCATGCCTCTGTATGAAAGAAATGTGTGAGTTCTTATTCAGAAAGTTGAGCAAGGCTGCATCTTTTGTATTGTGTTTATGAAAAAGGTTAAAATTTATCAGTTGTCAGCAAGAAACTTGGAGTCCCTTGCTCTACTACTGCTTTTTCTCTACAACTATTATTGTCTTTCTCACTTTGGTGAGTCTGACAAGTTAACAGTCATTCCTTTTATAATTTAGTTTAGTAATTTCTCCAGTTAGTCTGCTTCCTGGGCTTTAGATTCATTGCAACACTTACACAAAGCTCTCTAAAAGGTCCAGCTATATTCTTCAGGCTATTTCATTCATACAGCAGTTCAATTTACAATTTAAATATAACTGCAGTTATATTAGAAATTCTTATGCAATGTTTTATTTATTTATTTATTTATTTGGTCAGTCATTCAAATTGATATATGGGTAAACAAGATGGGTTTGAAGACCCCTTTCAGCCATCACTTGAGCTAAAATGTGACAACAATACAAGCAGACAACACATTAGTTACTTTAAACAGATTGGTTAGACAACAGTTATACATTGAATACGAATGGATACAAGAGTTACATATTTACCTAGCCATCAAATACTACCTCCTAAAAACAAAATGCTTTAGAACAAAGAAAAAGGCAACATTTAGACAAAATTAGCTAAGTCTCACTTCTAACCAGTCACAGGATGAGAATTTTTGTAATAGACCTGAAATACATGCAATAATTTAGAATACTGTAAACTGGCATCATCAAAACATTTTCACTTGTGTCCAGTTGCCATTTCAAGTATTACTCCACCAGAAAGGCAACTCAACAGGAATGAGTAAGGATTCCTTAATGCGTTATAGTGTACTTAGAATGTTCATGCCTCAAGGTCATTGTGCTGTTTAAAATCAAGACATGCCAAGACATGCCACTGCATTATACTGCATTTGCTTGAAAGTAAAAGGAGACTGTAAGCTCTCTATTTGAACGTTTGAGTGCATTTGTCATTCTACCTCATCGCTAGTCCTATATTCCACATTCTCCTTTCTTCACCTGCTCATGCGACTGTGGACTCCCTCTCCACTACCTATTTCTGTAATAAATTGCATGGGTCAACAGCATTCCCTATTTAAAAAGTACTTTTGGAGACTCAGACAGTATATGGTTACTATCGTCTGCTCTATGTGTCTAGTCCATTTCCCAGTCCTTCCTGCTCAGAATGACACATTTATGTTTCTATGACAGGAACGTCTGTGCCATTATGTTGTTTTCTTTCTCTTATGGTTTCTTAAGGAAGATCATAGGAATTGTGGATTTTGTTGATAAAAACAAATGTGATTTTACACTGCTGTTTCTCTTCTTGGCAACCTGCCTCATAGCCTCTTGGAAAATCATACGAAATACAAGGCAGCTGAGTGACAAGACAAATGATGTCTTGTCAATTCCTACTCTTATGCTCTACTCCCCTTCCCTAATGCTCTACTCTCTGATCGTATGCCTTCCCTACCCACCCCAATACTATGACTTTTTTCTGGATCAGTTCCAGTAACTTGATATCTCTTTCCTTGGCATGAGAATCACACACCATATTTTAGATGGTTTTGACCAAGGTAACTGTAAAGTGGAAGCATTTCCTCTTTGACTGTAGTCTATACCCCTACAGAAAGGACTCAGGGTTCTGTTTACTGCTGCTAATGTCCTCTCACTCTACTATTCCTAGTCCAGTCCTAGTTTGATCTACATTCCTTTTCTTGTTCTTTTTTAATCATTAATGGAACAAATAAGATGTAGAAACTGGATGAAGTACTCAGGATATGAACAAACAAAAAAAAAAGACTGTGCAGGAAACAGCCGAAACACTTAATCATCCACTGGACTTTCAAAACTTAATACTTTAATAAAAATAAATAAACAGAACACGAATATATTCGACAAAACCAACAATTCAGTTATGTGCTTTCATCTTCAATACTAAGTCATCAATACTAAGACTTCATCAGAACACTCAGAAGAGTTCTGATGAAGTCTTATTATTGAAGATGAAAGCACTTAACTGAATTGTTGGTTTTGTGGAATATAATCATGTTGTATTTATTTATTTTTTATTAAAGTATTACGTTTTGAAAACCTAGTGGATGATTAAGTGTTTCAGCTGTTTCCTGCACAGAGTCTTTTTTGTTTTTCTGTTTTTGTAAGTTGCTGATTCAGTTTTCAGGTTCCAGGATATGAACAAAGCTTTGAGGGAAAGGTGAAAGGGAGCTGAATGTAAATGTATCAGAATAGAAGTATGCAACACAATGGGCAGGATTCACGATGGCTTGCACGGAGTCTAAGAGTCGTGTAAGACTCCATGCAGCCATCGCGATCCAGGAACAGCCCGAAATCCCGTGTAAGAGACAGCTAAAACGACTCTTACACGGGCAGGGCATGGATATGCTAATCACCCCACTTGCAGCTGAAAGGCATGCAAATGAGGTAGATTAGCGATCCACGAAGCTGAAACCAGCCTGTGTAGGAGTCATGTTAGTTGCAGAAATGTACTCAGTTGACAACTGAGTACGTTACTGCAAATAACACAACGGAGCCATGACAGCTCCAAATAAAGTGTGCAAATGTTGCAGTCAGCATGCCAATGGCCAAATATGTGGCCATTGGCATGGTAACCTGATGCAAACATGAAATAAAATATTTTTTTTTTTCGGAGATCGACGATGTTTAAACGCAGCGCAGCCCCGCGCAAATGGGCTGCGCTATATAAAACAGAAAAATAAAGGTTTGAAACCCACAAATGTGGGTTTTATGTAATGCATGGATTTGCAATGCAGGGACTAGCAGACCAAAAACAACATGGCCACCATCTAGTGGTTGCTAAGGGGGGAAGCTGAGTGTAAGACATGTAACTAAGCATTAGTAGGCAATCCTATGCAAATGAGTGGTAGGATAGTGAATCACACTGTCACATAGCAAATGAGCACATTCCATGTAGTGTAAGAGTTAGATAAGGGGGAGTAACAGAGTAGGAGATAGGTGACATCACAGGGGGGAATGTCAGGAAGAAATCAAGCTCATTGGAGCAAAGTGGTATGTGAAACATGTCAATCACACAGCAGAAAAAGAGGAGTGTCAACAGATAAGCATGGGAAAGTCAAGAAATGGAAGGTGTACACTGTGGCGAACACCAAAGTTTCTTGCTGTACGTGCATGCGCGAGTGTGCGCGCTGGGAGGTGCGAGTAGGACAGAGTGCGCGTGTGTAAGACAAAGTAAGCATGTAGGAGACTGTTTAAAGATCTGTAGACCTGTTTGCGCTGGTGTGCGTGCGTTTTAATCTGATTAAGCAGATTCTGGTCTGTGTAAGCATGTGTGCACGCATGCAGCCACTGTGAGCGTGTTTTCGCTGGTATGCGCGCTGCTCCCCCCTGAGGAAACAGAGAAGAAAAGGAAGCAGAAGAAATAGTAGGAAACTAGCAGGGAATACTTGTAGAGGTAGCAGGTGAAAACAATTAGAAGCAGGCAATTACACAGGCAGAATACAAGCCCAGCCCAGCACTTAAAACACTGCAAACAGCATTGCAGTATGTTTCTCTGAAGAGACACTGCAAGACAGGAGTAAGCTAGTAGAAGTGAAAACTGAAAAAGCTGCACTCAGACCAAACATGCTAGGGGCTGCCATAGCTGTCATAAGGAGACATAGGAGACTTGCTGAGGGTGGTGACAATGGAAATGCTGCCAGACAACCCACAGTGAGGAGACAGAGAAGAGTGTACAGGCCCAGGGTCACCTACCAGGGGTTACATGAGCTGGAGATAGTGGAGCGCTATAGAGTGGACAGAGACCTCCTGCAGCAAATTGTTGAGCTGTGCAGGCCACGCCTCACACACAGAACCAACAGAGGGGAACCCATCCCAGTGGAAACCAAGGTATGTGTTGGCCCAAGAATACTAGCAACAGGTACCTTCCAGAGACCAACTGGTGATATGATGGGGATATCACAGGCATCAGCCTCCAGGGTACTGCACCAGTTCCTGAATGCCATGTCAGCACATGTCGGTGATCATGTATATTTCCCCAATGCCCGTGAGGTATTGGCCAGCAATATGCGTCTCTTCCAGCAAATAGCGGAATACCCTGAGGTAGTGGGTGCAATAGACTGCACGCACATACGCATCAAAGCACCAGCCGGTGAGTGGGGTAGGGCCTACATTAACCACAAGGGCTTCCCCTCCATCAACTGCCAGGTCGTGTGTGATGCCCAGGGCATAATAATGAATGTGTGTGCTGGCTGCCCTGGGAGCTACCATGATTCCCATATCTGGCATTTGACGCAGCTGTACCAGACATTTGCCAATGGGGACATCCCACATGGTCACCTAGTGGGGGATGCAGGTTATGCACTGGAGCCGTGGTTGATGACACCCATCAGAAACGCGCACACACCTGAACAGGAACGCCATAATGAGGCACACGCACAAACACGTAATGTAATACAGCGTGTGTTTGGGCTGCTCAAGTCACGGTTCCGGTGCCTGGACACATCTGGTTGAGCCTTGTCATGGTATGTGCTATGCTACATAATATGATCCTGCGAAAACAGCTGCAGCAGGACCAGCATAGGGCCGGGACAAACAGCCCCCCACCATTGCCAAGGCCATCACAGGCAGAGCATGACTCGGAGGAGGAACAACCTGAGCCTGCCCCAGTAGGCAAAGAGGCAACGCATAGCACATACACTGGCTCAGTAGGAACCCTGGGAATAATACCCCTCTCTGACTCACTCATATAGTAACAGGGATGCCTAACATGACATAACCTGCTCTCAAACATGTACAGGGAGTGTAGTATGTGCATCTGACAGAGGCAGCCATGCAGCACCACCTGAGGCATGATTGCCATGTGTTAAGCAATGTAACACCATCTAGTATATGCAAACAAGAAGACCCAACCTAACATCTCACCCTCACCAAGCATGATGCCACACTATGAAGACAACAAGATCAAGTACAATAATTGGCTGAGGTATTGCTGTTAGCAAGGGGGAACACGTGGCTGACAGCCTGGGCTGACATGCCAAGCAAGACATGATGCCCCACCTGCTAGGGATGGCACGCACCCAGCACACCTGGTTGTGTTGATACTGGCAAAGGCTGTTGTCACCCCTGCTGTGCCTGTAATAGGTAAGTCTGGAAACACAAACCCACCACCATAGGTAGCACAAGGGATAATAACCTGGACGTAATGCTACCCAATGCCAGATGTCTAACCTGCAAGGTGCATGCAGACCAAACCCACCACAGCATGGAGAATGGTAATATGTGTTCTGTAACAGAAACCTGGGCAAGGCCCAGAAGAGCACCCTAATACTATCAGGTTATGCCTCATACCATGCTCTACAGCTCCAAAACATGGAACACACGACAATAGGAGTGTGGCTACCAGTAATTATCAAGAATAACCACACCCCCAAGTTGGTACCACAGCAAGAAGCAGCATGGACTATCCACGGGCAAGTAACACTGTCTCAAACTGTGTACCTGTTTGAAGCCTGCTACAGACCCCACACACAAACCCAGGTAACCCAGCCAGCCTTCCTGAAGACACTTCAGAGTATGAATGTCTCAACAAATACCAAACAAGGCACACACAAAGTATGACATAGGTGGAAATCTATTATGTATGGAAGAAGTAATCATGGACCTAGGGACACAAGTGGACGGTAACCTGTCATGTGACACTCACATTGCCAAGGTGGCCAGGAAGACCTGCTATATTGCCCACCTTAATATGAAAGGATGCACATGTAGAGCTACAGAGGTCACTGTCCCCCATACCCTTCCCTTATCAGGCCCATATGTGACAACTATGCCCCAGTTCGGATGTACCTTACCTTACACATGCAGCAGTCAGAAAGACCCCAAATGTACCCCACCAACAGGATAAAGGGTCCAAACATTGGACATCTGCAGCCTGGCTGAAGAAACCACAGCCCAATTCAGAAGCATACTGCACAGTCAGAGGTGATGTATGCCTGATGTATAAGGCCATGTCCAATCCAGAATGAATGGACATGCTCCACTGCAGAAACCCCAAATCCAGCAGACACACCACAGTGAGATATCTGAACCTCTACACATAGATTAATAGGATGTGCTGGAGGGAGAGATCCATAACCCAGAGGCTCAGGACACTCTGGAACAGAATCCCAGTCCATGATAGGCTGAGCTCCACACACAAACTCAAGAGAAATCCGGTGAAGTGCATGGGAGATAGTAGGTGTACACTGGGGGCCATCCCTGTATCACATCTAGGAAAGTAAACCCTACGTGGGCATAATATGCACATTGCAAGGGGTGTTGAGACCCACACACAGTCTGTCCGTGCTCAAACAAGGCCAGGGCAGATAGCCTAGTATGAACCTATGAACCTAAGATGATACAAATTGTGCAGGACACAAAGGATTATCACACAGCTGCCCTACCTGATGGTAGGAACCATGGTGATAATCCACAGATATGCTCTGCAGCACTCTAATATCACAAACAATACACCAAACCCACACACATTGCCAACAGCCTACCGAACAGATTCCTTCCAACCTCCCCACCAGCACCTAACTGCCAAATATCTATCCCAGGAGAGTGCTGGCCCCCCGACATTGCAGATACTGAGGTAACAGCCAACATCCACAAAGCACAGCACACAGCATCAATGGTACCAGATGGTGTCCTGGGTTGTGTCCAACAAGTACTGTAAGAAGAATGGAACAGCAAATATCATTATTGTGCACTATCAGTCCTACCACAGGATATGTACCCAAAGAGCAGTGTACAGCAACAGTGGTCCCACACCACAAAGGGGGTGCCTGAATGGATACTGCAAACTATCACCCCTCTACCCAGACTATCTAGGTTGGCAAAGTAATGGAGAGGATGATCATGGATCCCATGAATAACGAGATTGGGTACCTACAGACATTGGACCCTACCCAGTGTGGCTGTCATAGGGCAGATCCTGCCCCTTACACATGTCTGACTCATGTGAAACATGCACCAAGCCCATTGATGTGGGGAATGTTGATCACACAGCCTATCTGGACCTTGCTAAACCCTTCCATACAATACCCTAGTTGGTAGTACAGATAAGCTCACCAGCCTAACTATAAACCCTTATGCAAGTAGATGGGTTGCAAACCAGATCAAGGACAGGACTGACCTGGCAGACATGCTGTAGCCATGGCAGACTGCAAACCAGGTACAACTGGCATCCCACAAGGCATGGTCCTGGGACCTCTCTTGTATGCTATATATGTCACATAGGTACAGGCCAACATGGACGGGCTCTGTCTGAACAGGTTTGCAGAGGACTACAAACTGGCCACCATATCGGACCCTCCAGCTGACACAAGCAACCTACAAAAGGCACACATAGAAACACAAAGTGGTGCCACAGCCATGTCAACAAGCTAAATGCAGAATAGTGTATAGTCAACCCCTGTGGAAACACAGTACATGGCAAGAATTTACCACATAGGTGTTAACCCAGTAAGTACATCAGGAGAAATAAGAGACCTGGGGACACAAGGTGATAGATATCCTGCATGTGACAACCATGTGTCTGTAGTGGTTACAGAAACATACCATATACCCACCTAATCATGAAGGTAAGCACAGCTTGGTTAGGGTAGGGCAATGTGCCTCTCCAGTCATCCATCAGCAGCCTCACAATTGTGTACAATGGCCCTTCAGGGATGTACCGTAGCAGACACCTGCAGCAACTGGAAAGACCACACAAATATCCCACCAGGAGGATTGCAGAGCTGTAACAGATGCCATGTGTCGCCTGAGTAAAGAAACTGCAGCTCCACACAGTGCCATACTGCCTGGCTGGAGGTGAACTGTGCCTGATGTATAGAGCCATGACCAACCTGGTATCAATGGACATGTAGCACCATGTAAACACTGAATGCTGGTGACCTATGCAGCTGACAGGCCTGAACCCCAGCACAGACATAAACAGGACATGCTGTACCGATTGGTCCATAACCCAGAAGCTCACTCCACTCATGACTAAACTCCCACTACAGGATATCCAGGGAGTCCCTCAGTGACTGTCATCCAAAGGAATCATGATGACTAGATTGGAGATGGTAGGTGTACCCTGGATATCACCTGTATGTCACGGGTAGACAGAGGCACAGCACACTAACCGTGACATATGTCATGGCAAACACCAGTAAATGTGTGTTGAAGGACAAGCACTCTCTGACTAGCATTACAAATGGACTAGGGCACATGGACATTGTTTGTCACTGTCCGCACAAGTTGTGGAATACATTAACAATGTCGGACAATCATGTACTATGCTGTCCATATATGAACAAAATGCAACATGGTCATAAATGCACAACTGGCCCTCAACCAATCTGGTGTGCTCACTATAAATATTACAAGCAGTGATAGGACTGAAACCGATAATACTGTCCAGCACAGTGAAAGTACTGCACCAGTACACTATACGACAATACAACTGTTTGGTCAGCAGGAAAAGATGATGACAACTGTATGCAAACTATCCCATGGCGACCCTGCAGGCACAGCATAACGCCTGTTAGGTTCAGACAGAACTAAAGTAACAATGGTGTTACTGCCAAATGAAAGATACGTACAAAGATATCACACCTTAAAAAGTTTAATGAATAAAGCTTTCGGGTCTACACCCTTCATCAGTATAACACTACAACAATACTGTTACATTTTGAAAGATACGTACAAAGATATCACACCTTAAAAAGTTTAATGAATAAAGCTTTCGGGTCTACACCCTTCATTACATGTGTATCATGCTCTTCATTTTATGTGGGTAAAACTATTAGAAAGCTTAAAGAGAGAATAACAGAACATAAATCATAAATCAGGAGGAGAGTAGTAACAAATGCTTTAAGCAAACATATTATAGAAAAAGGTGAAAATCATGTATTTAAATTTAGAGTATTAGCTGTAGTAAATATTAGTCTAAGGAAGGGAGATATTAATAATTTCCTAGAACTGAAAGAGTTAGAATGGATTATTAGACTTCAGGCAGATGTCTCCCCTGGGTTAAATAATGCTGTTAGTCTGAAACCAATATTAGTTAAAAAACAAAGAGAAAGGTTATAAATTTATGTCTATACTTTTGTATATATTCTTTAGTTAATTATGTATGTAAATTTAGATGAGTATATCATATTGTTTCTATATAAAAATTATTTTTATTATATTTATTGCAATTATTGCATTTATACTGCAATTTTTATTGCATATTTTAGATATGAGTAAATTAATTATATATATGTGTGTATATTATTATATTACACTTAGATGTATAGAGTCTGTTAGACCATTACTATGATAGTAAGTTTTTTATATTTTTTTATATTTTGTTTTTAATATTTATAACACATAAGTTATACCTATAGTGCTGTTTCTTTAAGTTTCTTTGTGTGTTTGATTAAGGATGGGCTGAAGCATGTGATTTGATGATGTCTCCTATTTAAATGTAATAGTATTGTTGTAGTGTTATACTGATGAAGGGTGTAGACCCGAAAGCTTTATTCATTAAACTTTTTAAGGTGTGATATCTCTGTAGGTTCAGACAGAAATCAGTTGGGCAGTAAGAACACAACCTGATGTCCAACATTCAACTGTACATGTGATATATAGATGGCGTCCACACACAAACACATATGTGGTGGTCCACAAATCCCAACATAAGGAAAGGTCACACTGGGCATGCTCGCACACTTAGATAAATGAGATGTGGCAGTCAAGAAGCCATACAAACAGCGAACTGGGCATGCTCACACACTTAGGCCATGTCACAGTTCAGCAGTTACACACACATATCTGACATTTCTATGTGTTAACACAGGAACCTCCCACAATACAGACATCTGCCCAGTGCACACAGTGAAGTTACAACAGAGACATAAGTAAAGTATTGGATCCCACTCATATGCAAACATCTCCCACAGTACACACATTGTTTATAGAGATAGGGAAGGCTATGGCAATAAAGACCCACAAACAGTATATGAGCAACAGATACTTGCATCTGACAGGTAAACATATGGCCGTAGAGTGCAATACCTGGCTGTTGTCCCTAGGGAATACACAAGGCTATCCACAGTGTATTTGGCATTTGCCTCCACAGTACAGTAGGCCACTGTGCCTGTGCAAAATTAATGCATAGATATGCTCTCCCCTGTACTGATGGATAGTCACAGATGTACATACCTCTTCATCCATAATGATGTCAGCACACTATACATATGTCAGGAGCAGAAATTATACCCAGTAATGTGAATGGTGCACTCCGCTACTGTGTCTCTAACAAGTGTCATAACATAGTTAGGTAGGGGTTTGAATTATGCAAGTGCTCAGTGTGTGTGTGAATGTGTGTGGGGGAGTAATGTGTGCAATGCCATGTGTATGAGATATGTCCCTTTTGGCAACTATTACTACACAACACATGCTGCATATCCCACTGTCTAAACACTGATGATGTCAGCACCCTATAAGTACAGCAGGAGAAAACAATCCCCTCAGTAATACAAATAGCGTGCTCTGCTAATGCATCTCTCACAAGTGTCATAACATAGTTAGGTAGGGGTTTGAATCCTGCAAGTGCCCAGTGTGTATATGAATGAGTGTGCAATTCTATGTATAATAGAAATGTCCCTTTTGACAACTAGTACTACACAACACATGCTGCGTATCCCCTTGTCTAAACACTGATGATGTCAGCACCCTATAAGTACAGCAGGAGAAAGCAATCCCCCCAATAATGCAAGTAGCGCGCACTGCTAATGCGTCTCTCATATTATAGTTAGATAGCGGTTTGAATCCTGCAAGTGCCCAGTGTGTGTGTGAATGTGTGTGGAGGAGTAGTGTGTGCAATTCCATGTGTATGAGAAGTGTCCCTTTTGGCAACTAGTACTACACAACACATGCTGCATATTCCACTGTCTAAACACTGATGATGTCAGCACCCTATAAGTAAAGCAGGAGAAAGCAATCCCCCCAGAAATGCAAATAGCACGCTCTGCTGATGAGTTTCTCACATGTGTCATAACATAGTTAGGTAGGGGTTTCAATCCTACAAATGCCATGTGTATTTTTGTCACACAGTTTGTCCATGTGTGTGGGGTGTTGTTCCCAATATTGCACAACATACATTATATTAGTAATGTCAATGCACACATGATGTATGTGTGTGCCACCTACACATATGTATCTGTGAACTGCAAGAGTTCCCATGTCCGAAGCCTGCCTCATGTGAATACATGGAATATGCATCAGACAACTGTATGACTGTGATGTACTGTGCAGGGGCTGCATGTGGTATGTGACTACACAGTGTGGGTTGTAGATGGTGTCATCCCACCAGCGAGGGATACATGATTGGTCTGGAGCATATAGTCCACATGTTGGTGATGAACAGGTGCAGCATGTTGTCACCACTTGTGGGAGTGGTAACAGGTTGTTCCATAGCAATGCAGGGAATGAATGATAGGAACCCTTCAGATAGGGTCTTGCAGCTATAATAATGCTCACACTGTATGTTAGGGTAGTCGCAGTACAACCATATAATGGTGTGTGTAGAGACTGTCATATTCCCAGTGTTGTCAGGAAGGCCAAGTGGGTTTCCTGGGTATGGGAGTGTGGTGTGTGCCAGGCTATGAACCTGAAGGCAGTCTAACCCACTGTGTGTTGCACATGGAGAGGCTCTGATGCTTTGTGCAGTGCCACCAACCTGGGGGTGTATGTATCTGAGGTGCCTTTGGATACATCCCCCCATTCTGGTTTGGTGCATGTGTAGGGGATGACAAGCATGGTATCAGGAATGACCTGGCACTGATGGTGTGCACCTGGGAGCCTTGTACCAGGAGTCTGTTACTGCATGGATATTGCTGTACCCCATGCTAAGGACAGTTTCCACTGCATGCATCTTGAGGTTTACACTGCTGCTGTTGAGTAGCATTGCTATTAGTGTCCCATCCCGTGTGATACCTGTGTAGGTGGCTATGTATGTCAGCCTTGCATACAAAGGCACTATGTGTGTAGCAACAGCCTCTGTCAATATACAACGGCCCATGGGTGACAGGTGCAAGCTGTCCCAAGCAAAGCAATGTGGCATGTCCAGCATGTAATCCCACACTGACAGGCATTGGATCCCCTTTGAATGTCACTGAAATATACATTAATTGCAGAAACTGATGATCCTGTCTACATATTGTGGCAGCATTCATGGTGAGGGTGAGATGCTACTCAAGGCCAGGGTCATACCAGCCTGTGGCACAAGCTCAGAGAGCCCCTCTATGTCCCCTAACATGTAGTCCAGGGAGGTGAATCAGAGGTCATACACACTGGCACAGACAATGACTGAGTCATACTTCTACATGCCTTGGAGTGACCGGTATGCTTGTGTTATCTGGTGGATCATAGTGCCCGATGGGCAGCTCAGCGTGACCATCACCTTGTTCAGCCTGGGAGCAGGACCTCAGTGTACGTGACGATAGAGGTACCTCATACAACTGTAGCAGGTGTGTTGTCTAGCTGTATGGCCTGTGACTGTTTGGCACACAGGCTTTGTGAGCTATGTGTTGCATGTTCTCTGCTCTGGCTTAACGTTTGCTTGTGTGTCTGATTTGCAGGTGTCAGCTACTCAGGCAGGATGCTATTCTGAGAGCCCAATAATGTACCTGTGTGTTTCTGTGTTTGGATTGTGGTCGCGTCAGGTCTATGGGAGACTGGTACTGTATTCACTGTAGTATCCCACTCCACCTGACAGGGAATGCCAGTGCTGTGTAAACAGAGCTTAGCCCCCAGTTTGGCTATGTGGTTGCATCTCTCACATGTGTTGTACGTGTATGGGAAGGGGAGAGGGTTGTCTGTGTACATGAGGCAGCTGTAACATTGCCATATGACTCACAGATTCACCAACTGGACCTGAGAGTAGATCGACAGGTGACCTTTGCACATGCTACCATAGCATTGTGACTCCCAAACTAAGTAACGACACATAGGGCCAATGGGGAACAAGGTACTCAAGGTGACTATGTGAGGGTGTAGTGCTCCTGATTTGTTAGTGCTGGCATATATGAATGCTGTCTTGAGCAAATGTGAGGTAAGTCATATGCAATGTGTTACAGGCAAGCTACATGCAAACAGGACAAACAGTGATGTTCTGTCAAGTGACACATGGGCATCAGTACAGTAAGCAACACAGATGTCACTAGGGATCCACAGAGGTACTTTATATCTGCACTGCAGGTGGAATCAGTGTTTCAGGAACATAACAGGCAAACATGCATACAAACAAAGCTACAGTCAGCAGGCCTGTATGTAGACTATGCTACAACAAACAAGGTGTACGACTTCCAGTAGGTAACAGTGCATATATGCAGGCACTATAAGCCAGTACCCAGACATTCACAGGTCAGACGGGCTGGGTCCAGCCGCACCCCACACAAGTGTATAGACCACATACCTTCGTAATGTTGAATAACTGGCCTGATATCCAAGTGCTCATACCTGTAATAATACACATGTCAAATAACAGACACTGAGCCCTCACTCAGCAGTTCCAGACTTAGTATGATGTATGCTACCTGTCCTGGCACCACAGAATCCTTGACATGTATGGACACTCTCCCTCCTGTCACAGTTAGTTCTGTGTTTTGGTGCTGTCATGCATGGCATGAGGTGTGACCTTGTAGTGCTAGTGTGCTCTTGTGAGCCTTGAACCTGTTGTGTAGTACTGCACAGATATCAACATCCGGAAACATCTGCATTGCAGAGTCGTGTGTGGATATCATGCAACTCACAGTTGACATGGCCATCATTGAGTATCAATATGTACATTGTTGTATCCCCTGTGCTACCTATGTAGGTGGCCATCCCTTCACAGCCTCACCACCAGTATGCAAAGATGTGCAGACAGAACACTGCGGTAATTACTATGGGTGTACAAAACAATAAAATGACATTCATACTGTAACTGCATCAGGCATGCTGGTATTTACCCACAATGCTATCATTACACTGTACTGTTGTCAACATCATACTATTACAATACGTCTATGTACTCACCCTGTGCATCAGCACCATGTTAACCTGTTCCTGCACCGATTTACAGATTGCAGCAGGTGGCACAGTTCCATCATATGCACAGGGTGTGTACCTGGTATGCCTGAGTCTGCCACTGATACAACCAACTGACATGTCTGTGTGTGTTGGTGAGGGACAGCAGTACAAGATGGGGCAATGTTGATGCAGTGTGTGCGTGTATGTGGTAGCCCTAGGTGTTATCACTTTGCATGTGTGTATGAATGCACACAGTCCCACCTCATGGCTGCCATATACAGATGTTTGTGGACAGCCACAGACTGTACCTGCCAGGTCATACAGATCACTGTCTGTGTCCACGGACACGGTACCTGTGCCTGGCAGGGGTGCTACAGACCCTATCAGGTACTAAGCCAGACTGGGTACTGTCATCAGAAGCAGGTGTTTGTTGACTGGATATAGGTCCCTGTTGGGACTGTCCAGCGCCATGTGCACGTGGTCTCCTGGGGCGGTCTGATGACAGCGCAGACCAAGCATTGCTGGGGCTGCTGCTGGCACTATGTGAGTGGCCGCGGCCCTGTTGTAGTCTGCGACGGCTGCCAGCTGCTGCTGTTGCTGGCATAAGGTCACGTCGATGCCTCAACCATCCACCATTGCCCTGGCTCATGGACATGTAGTTGTGGAACAGATCTAATGTGTCCCCCCAACGTCTGTCAATGACCTCGGTGAAGTTGCGGATGGCAGCCACAACATCAGACATACTGTCACTCATGGCTGTGCGACATGCTCTCAGCTCCTTCAGACCCTGTCTGGTGTACCGTTCCATACATGACTGTGCCTGCATTACAGCCAGAAACATAGCTGGGGTTGAAAGACCTCTGTGGGCACATCTGACAGGGGCAGTACGCCCATGGATGCTCCCACGAGAACCCATGGATGTCTGCCTGTGTGTTACCGTGTCAGGACCCTGGCCATGGCTGCAGTGTGGGGATGCATGTGCCACCGGTACCACATTACCCTGGTCAATGCCCACTGTATCCTGTCCATCACCTAGGGACATTGGTGACAAAGGATGTATTGGCAGGATGACTGTGCACATTGATGGGGTCGACAGCTGTGTAGTGTCAATTGGCTGACCAATGACAGACCCTGGCACACCTACCTGTGCCATTACACAGGTATCATCATTATCACTATCCACAGCAGCTGATTCAGGTTCCCTGCTGCACAACACCAGAGCAGCACCAGAACCTGTGAGAGTAAGACAGGAAACACAGTTTACAATGTGTACACAATGCCACCACTGATGCACACATGCACACATGCACACATGGGCACATGCACACATGCACACATGCACACATGCGCACATGGGCAAATGGGCACATGCGCACATGAACACATGCACACATGCACACACCTCAGTATATGAGATATCAACCCACAGACACAAACACACCTGCAATCAAACACATAGCACTACTGCTTCAGCCTATTATTACTATTAGTATACATAGTATTGAAGGTAATGGTATTACACACTCACCAGCATGGATAGGCTGCCTTACTGTTACACCAGAGGGACCTGCAGAAAAGAGACATTTATTGTCAGTGGGCACAACTGTGCCATTGATACTGTGGGCATGATACAGTTCAGTAGTGCAACAGTTAGCTTCCACAGGTGTACTGCAGATATTGAGGATATCACTAATGCACAATAATTACCAAGATTACAGCTACAAAAAGAGGGCACACCTCACACATGCATAACCTAACAGTGTACAGAATGGTCAACTATACACATGGCATGTTACCTGCACGCTCTGTGTCCTGCTGCTGTGTGGCTCCAGCCTCCATCATTACACATGTATGCTGTTGTTGTTGATGCTGTGCTGGAGCCACAACACTCAGGAGTAGTCCCTCCAGTCTGGTGAGGGGGGATGTCTAGCCACCCCACCACCTGTGGCAAGCTGCTGCCTGTGGATATCTGATGCACGCTGACGGACATTTCTAATTAAATCACTGCAGTGATGGCGTACCTGCTCATATGTCCGGTTATGTGTGCCTATGTCATTTACCCGATGGACCAGGTCTTGCCACAGTGCAGCCCTCTCCTGCTGGTTCTGGCTGGTGGGAAAAGAGTACAGCAAATCCCGCACCAGGCTCTGGTGTATCTCCTCCTCCTCTGCAGCGGAGTAGACAGGGTTCCGCTGGTGAACCATGGCCCTGAAAAGGAGAAGGAAAATATGTCAGCAATATCTGTCAGCAAACTATAGCACACATAATACACATAATACTCGACTGCAGTGATATAACTTAAGCACCATATATAGCATCTGTCTGTCTATTGGGGGATACACATGTACATGACCAGATATCAGTGCTCATCCGACAACTGTGCAACAGTACCTGGCACACTCCATACGACAGACTAGTATACTGCAGCAGTCAACACACTGTTTCAGGTACAATACACAACCTCACACTGGGGTTTGTATCAAGGTACTGTATGGGGAACATTATCAGCCCATGCACTGCACACAATGCACGTTACATATTTCACTGGTAATGCACACTACTCTTACTTGCCATAACCCTACCTACACCACAGTGACATACAGGGTAACACAGCACAACATATGGCAATGTAGTATGTGTTGATCGCAATACCTCACACACCTGTCTCTGGCCTCACACCAAGGACACACACTACCATGACAGACAGACAGTCATGGTTAGCAATCACACTAGTACACAACATGCACCCAGTCACTAGCACACTCATTCCACCTCACATATTCTGTTTGCAATGTGTTCATGGGTGTGCATTGTGTCCTAGGTAGGTAGTGTGCTTTTGGCCCTGGGCCTACAGCAGCATACTGTTATGCTACCCTGCCCCTTGTGACACATGTGTTATGATCGTACCTGCTCCTTACAAACAGTTAAACAGGGTGACTCATATGGCATATTACCTATCTGCATAACATTCCGCAGGAGTATGTCTGACATCTACTCATGGGGAGCCTTGCTTCTTAATTCTGTGTGGTCTACTACAGGGTATGTCATATCTGTGGGTAGGGTCCTGTACCTCCACCATGTGCTCTATACTGCAGTGACAAGGATGACAGACATAGGTAATTTGTGTTGTGGATGTTGGAGGTGTTACCATGGTTGTTAGACAACTGTCATGGGTGTGACCGAACTATGTATATCCAGCAGTGGTAACCTCTATGTAGGTAGTCTGTGTGCTCTGTGGTGTTTGAGTGCATTGACACAGTTACTTGCATATGTCTGTGTCCTTCTCCATATCTGTAGCTGTCATGGGAGGTACATACCGTGTAGGACATTGTGGGGTGTGGAGGGGTACAGTGACCTACATGTCCATAGCTGACACACCATGTCTGCTGACACATTCCATGTACAGGTATTACAGGACTAGTGTGCCACTGTGTATATCGATGTGGAGCCTATTGTACACTTGTTGCCCCTGTTCCCCCTGACACATGCAGTGGTGGGCAGGCATGTACATATGTGGTGGTTACTGGTGTCAGTGTTTTGAATGGGGTATGGTACTCCAGTATCCACACTGGTGTTCACTCCATGCCTGTGACACCAGGCACCTGTTGCAAGACATCTGCACACATGTGCCTCACACAGTCTATATATGTATATATATATATATATATATATATGTGTGTATATATATATATATATATATATATATATATATATATATATATATATATATTGAGATATTTATATCTGTATATGGATATATATCTGTTTGTATATATGTATATAAAATATGCATATATAGATGTAGATATATACATATAGATGTGGGGAGATAGGGGGAGAGAGTGAGAGAGAGAGACACAGGGTGAGTGAGAGTGTGAGGGGGTGGGACAGAGAGAGAGAGATAGTCATATACAGACATATCTGTTGTCAGTCAGATCTATCTGTTTATGTATAAGTCTCTACAGATATCTATATATGTATGTGTGTATTACATATATCTGTATGTACATATTCTACCAATCTCGATGTCTGTGCAGTAAGTGAGAACCTGTTTCAAGGCTCCTGAGAGCACACCAGCGGTACCAGGCTATACCCCGTATCATTCATTTTGGCACCAGGACTCGGGACAAAACAAAAAGGGAGGGGGTGTGTCCATATTCATGGAGGACACACACACCTCCAGATTAGTGGCAACACATGAAGCATCACAGACCATCCAGGTGCAGATAACCACAGGCAAACCTGCTATACAACTGGTAGCATGTTACAGACCACCCTCCCAATCTCAGGGACCACAGTCAGCCTTCCTGTAGACATTGGAGGATATGAATGTCCCACCACACACCATCATATTGGGATACTGCGTCTACCCTAACATACACTGGGTGCATTATTCTACCCCAAACACCCTAGCCCAAAGGTTCCCGGATTTCACTATGTCAAATGCAATGGAACAGCTAGTCACCTCTCCCAAAACAGGAGATAATATACTAGTCCTGATCATCACAAACATGGGGACAATGTGCTACACACTGGAAGTATACCCCTCACTAGTCACATCTGACCACAGACTAATCCCCCTGGATATACATATCCCACCTCCCCTACAACACAAAAGACTACAGTGGGAAACCTCTCCCATGCCGACTTTACACTTCTTATAACTGAGTTGGTATCCTTAATGCCCACTGGGCCAGTGTAAACCACTTCCCACAATGCAGACACCTTCACATATGCTTTCTACAGACATCTCCAAGAATGCATGGATCATGCAATCACAAATGAAACCATGACCCTCTCCACCAAGGGCAGACATCCTGTCTGGTGGACCCCAGCATTGAACAAATTGTATAACAACAGAAGGTAGCTACTGCACGGCAGAGCATACTTCCATAGAGCTACGGCATCTCTGATCAGCAGTAGTAGAAAGATACGTTTTGTCGTACAAACATGCAAGGCCAACAATGAGAGGGACATCGCTATGGTCACTACAGATAACCACAAGGCCTTCCTCTGCTATGTTACACACCTGGGTGGGAACCCTCAGTTGTGTTCACAGTTAGTTCACAGTGACAAACGCTACACTGAACACACAGATAATGCCAACATTCTGGCAGACAGGTTCAGTGCAGGTTTCTCCCCTCCCTCACCCACACATGTGGAATTACTTATCCCAGCTGACTGTAACCTCCCTGTCATCTCAGATGGCCAGCTGGGAACCACCCTCAGCAGACCTGTAAACACAGCATCAATGGGACCCAACAGTCTTGCAGGTTGCATGCTACTTGAACTGCAAGAGGAGCTACACATGCACATTACATGCTATTCAGCCGTAGCCTTACTACAGCATATGTACCTGGACACTGGCATACAGCAACATTAGTCCCACTCCATACAGGTGGCACCTCTACAGACCCTGGTAACTACCGCCCCATAAGCTTAACCAGCCTGGTCTGCAACACTATGGAAAGGATCATTATGGTACCCATACACAGAGACATTGGGGACTTAGACACTTGATCCCACCCGGTTTGGCTTTGTAGAGGGCAGATCCTGCCTTATGAACCTGGTTGACCTTTTCAAATCAGTCACTAGAGCCATTGATGAGGGCACAGTGGTCCATACAGCCTACCTGGACTTGCCTATGGCTTTCGACATAATACCGCACTCTGGCATCATAGACATGATCAACAACTGAAATGTAAATCCAGATGTCACATGATGGGTTGCAAACTGGCTAACGGACAGAAACCCTACAGTTAAACTCACTGGTGCCATATCAGACTCAGAGCCAGTCACATGTGGTGTCCCACAGGGCTCTGTCGTGGGACTGCTCATGTTTGGCATATCATTCTCAGATGTGGAAGCAGACATGGGAGGGTAGTGGCTGACAATGTTCAAAGATGGCTGCATACTAGGCGCCATAGGCTATACACCTGCTGACACATACATCCTACTGACAGGCCTCACAGACACCAACAACTGGTGCTGGAGTCATGGCCTTACACTGCATGCCACATAATGTATACTCATATCCTTTTGGACGGACAAGGTACCTACATATTATCACATAGACAATAACCCACTGAGTACAGACAAAGTAATCGGAGATCTGGTGACACTGTTCAATGCTGATCTCTCATTTGACACCCACTTTGCCAAAGTGGTTGGATGGACTTCCTACCTTGCCCACCTTATCATGAAGGGATTCACATCCACATCAAAAGGGGTCATTGTACCCCTATACTCCTCCCTTATCAGGCCCATGACTGTGTACTATGCCTCATTTGGTATGTACCTCACCTGGCACTTGCAACAGCTAGGGGGACCCCATAAGTACATCACCAGGAGGATCAAGGGTCTGCAACAACTGTCATATGCTGCCAGACTAACGTAACTCATGCTCTATTCCATAGCATACTGCCTACGTAGGGGTGATCTGTGCCTGATGTAGTAGGCCATGTCCAATCTGGTATTGATGGACATGTTCCACCTCATACAATCCAAATCCATCAGAAGCACGACAGCTATGGATTTAAACCTCAGCACACATATGAATAGGACATACTGTAGGGACAGATCCATCACTAAGAGGCTTCCCATACTGTGGAACAGGATCCCAGTTCATGTTAGGCAGAGACCCTCACTGACACTCTTCATGTGGATTCTTGACAAGTGGATGGGAGATCATTGGTTTACAGCAGGGGTCTTCTCTGTGTCACTACTAGACAGAGGCACAGTAAACTAATGCTATTATGTAGGGGGTCTTCACTGTGTCACTACTATACAGAGGTGCAAGTTTCTAAATCTATTCTATACACTGTCTGCAGATAGCCTAGTACTAAACTATGACACTGTGAAACTATATATGTCTATGTATTTCTACATCCCTCTCTATCTATGTATACACATATGCATATTATATATATATATATATATATATATATATATATATATATCTATATATATATATATATATATACATGTATATATATCTATATATATATATATATATATATATATATATAAATATATACTTCTTTTTAATTCTACATATGTATACACACAGTAACCTACTGCTGAACATCCATTACTGTGCAGCCTACTTGTACATTGCACTACAACCTACATTGCTATGTGCACATAGCTACCGTCACATACATATGTATGTGGAGCCTTCAGTGACAGATTCAGTATGTCTCCGGACCTATGCACATCTTCATATACATAGATACAGACCAATAACACATCTGGAGGGTTCACAGTATGTAGAGTATTATAGTAGTACTTTACATTACCTGTGTTTGTTGCAGCTGTTTGTGTAGGCTTGCAGTTGCTTGGCCTGCTGTCAGCCTCTTTGCTTTGTTGTTTCAGGTTTTTTTTCTCTTTCTTTCTTTCTTTCTTTCTTTCTTTCTTTCTTTCTTTCTTTCTTTCTTTCTTCTTTCCTTCTTTCTTTCTCTCTCTCTCTCTCTCCCTACCTCCAGTGGGTGCAATGACAGTATTGCATGTGTGGACTGGGAGTACAGAATGCTTTTGTAGGTATCTGCACATGTCCATGTGATGGCCTCTGCACCAATTGTTAGCCAACATTTACTAATTGCATGCAGCCTGTTGTGTAGTGATTGCAGTTCTCACTGTGATTACAGGACTGTGCTATAAAAAGGTCTGTTAGGTAGGCGTAGCCCTTTCAGATTATCAGGGTGGGGACCATGCTGGTTTGCTGTGGACACTGTTCTGTGAGTGTAAGGGTTGGTATGTCTCTCATATTTCAGGCTGTGTTGTAGACACTGCAATGCATGTTGTTCTGTAAGCTGAGTATTCCTTCCTCCAGTGTCCTGTTCTCCGTGTGTATGTAAACTGACACCTACAACTAGTAATACTGTGTATATGGGTGTGTGTGCTTTCCTGTGGGGATTGTGGTGTAACTGGTATATAGCAGTGGCTCTTGCAATCTGTTGCTATGGCTTCAATATTTGGCCTTTACATTCACTCCTTGTATGCCTACTAGGTGTCTTTCCTGTAATGTGTTGCTATGGCTTTCCTATTTTCCATTTAAATTCACAGCTTGTAATGCTTGCTAAATCTGTTTGGGCAGCAATTCCCTATGTGTTTGTTGTGGTAGGGTGTTACTGCATGCAGTGTGGTCTGGCCATGGTGTGGGCCTTGACACTTACAGGGGTATTTGATCATGCTGCTGAGCAGGCCTCAGATACTCTCCGGTGCATCTTTTATCAGCCTCATGGAATGGTACATAGCAGTGGGTTACTCCAATGACATATTCTGATACTCTGCAGTTGTGACTGTGGGTTATTTCAAGCATATGTATTAGTACACCATTTGTGCCGTGCAGGTGGTGCATACCTTCAGTCAGTCATAGTTACCATTGCATGTGTCGTTACACCTTTCTGCCTACTGTTAGTATATTTGACAGGGTGTCAGTGGGGCACAGTTGACATTTGTTTTCACATCAGGGACATCCCTGTAACTCAGTCACAGTTGCTATATCTGATCTCTTAACTATTCAACTATGGCAGTGTTTATCCTGCTCTGAGTATGTGTGTGGCTTGCCAGATGCTACTGTGACATTATTACCTATTAGCTACCAACTAGCATGACTGTTTCTCAGCACACAGTACTATTTTACAAATCCACTAGATTTGACAGTAAATATACATGACATGCTTTGTGTACTAGACTTGCTATATTCCCTTTACATTAATTCCTACAATTTTATGATATATTTCTTTCAGCACAATGTTTTTGTATAGCAGTCATGGCTTAGTGGTAAGTCATGCCGACTAGTGTTTCCAAGGTCCTGAGTTTGAGACTGACGGAGGTATTTTATTTTGCTGCTGGGAAAACTACAGGCCTTGTCATTCAGAGTGACTAAGGCACTTTTAAGCAGTTGTAAGTGGGTTAGCTCTGGTTTGCGCGGAGGTCAAGCATGTGCACTGCTTCGCGCACACCCACTTACTACTGCTTAAAAGTGCTTACTCTCGTGCACACCCGCGCTATTTTCTTTTAAAGAAAAGAAAATGGGGAGATAGGAAAGTGGTGAAAAAGGGGGCACAAAGAGGGTAGGACAGTAGGAAAACAAGCTCCGGTTTTGCAGGAGGGATATAGGAAAGGCCCATAGCTGCCCATTTCTTCGTCAGCAACAGCTGTGCATATGTTTGTAATTTGGTGTGAAATTTGAAACCTTCCACCCCTGAGAGAGGTGTGAGGACAACAATAATATTTGTTGTACAGCCAATTGTAATTGCCAGTTTACATGTCCAGCAGACATGTGTGCAAAATGGGCAGCTATGTATGAGGCGTAATTTTTTTGTGGGTACAGAGTGCCCTTTTTTTTTTCAGGTGAGAGTGGTATGTCAGGTACAGGAAGTTGGTATAGCTGGGGAGGTAGGTAGGGGAGGTTAACAGACAAGACAAACAAGACACATACAGGGGTGGTGTATGACACATGTGGGGGGGTTACACAATTGACGGGGATGGATGTTTGGATATCTCGAGCCCATGAGCCCACAGATGGCAACAGTGGAACTGAGATCCCCACCCATGGGCAGTTGCCACTGTGCCTTCACTGCCCAGGACGAGGCTGTGCTGGGGGCTGTGTAGGCTGGGCAGCAGGCATGCCCGTGAGTTGTGCCACCAGTGCCTCAAGCTGGCGTAGGGGCCCAAGCACAGCGTGCTGGATCTCCCTATGCACCACAGTCCGGACACTATGAAGGGTGAGTGGATGTTCTCCTCCGGCCACACTTGCAGAGGGGGGATGAGCCCCATCCCCTGCAGCGCTTCCACCCGCAGGTGGCACAGCACCACCAGAGAAGGGTCCGGCCTGGGCAGTACTGCCAGGTGCACTCGCCAGCTGAGGTGGGAGAGGTGGGTCCGCTGGAACCCGCCTTCCCTGTCGTCCTATGTTTTGCATTATGTTATGACAGTTTGGGTTAGTAACGTACAATACCATTCACAATTAGTTGTAACAGCATGCATTAGTATTCCCATTAACCAAACACCCATAAATTCAAGCCATTGATCAGCAAGCATAACACATGCATAATTTGAACAGCAATACGCAATCCAACAACATGCAGGGTTGATTGATGGCAACAGGCCATCAGGTTTGGATGTATGAACAGGGCACATGCATCAACGTACATGCAAATATGTATGAACCAACAGGACAAATGTCCAGGCGTGTTAATTGTGAATGCACATACCCATTTCACGTGGAATGGATTATTTGTGGTTATAGGGTAGGGTGAAGAAATATTTCATTAACAACTTCAAATACCTATAGATATGCTGTACATTTCTACTAGCTGCAGATATATACACACTACAGGTCTGACTACAGTTTCCTATGTGATAACTAATTGAGGGTTGGTGATAGGAATGTTACTGCTACATCAATATACATTTCATATTTATTCATACACATTCATATCTGGCTCTGTTCAGCTACATCATCCTGCTACATTTGCTTTATATGGCTATAGACAACTGTGGATGTTTGGTATTTCATACAACCATACTATCTGCATATTGAAAACTGAGAGCAACATATCCAGATTTTGGGACACACATTCCAGCTTCAGTACTTTTTTCAACACATGTTGCTGTTTGGTTCTGCCTGTCACATTCATTTCATTCTGTACTGACTGCAGTATACTTTATTCAGGAGTTATTACTACTTTATTGGTGGATTCATACCTCTTTCTCACACTCTCTCATTTGTTTTATTTTTACAATTCAGGATGGTACTTAATTCTAGTCTTTATTGACATGTTTTACTTTTAGTTATAACAGTCCTTTCCAACACTCTCACTTGTGTCATGTTTCAGAATTTAAACAGGGATATATTTCACACGTGTTTTACTCAGCTTCTTTATCCGTACTTTTCAGCCTGCTGCAGGTTATGTACTATTATATTACAGGTGGGACATCTTTATTTCAGACTTGTTTCATTTTTATGTTTGGATTACAGTCTGCATCACACTTTTGTAATCAAGCAATACTTGCAAACTCTCTTACACTGTTACTTGCACATTTTATTAATAAGTGACTACATTGCACTCTTTTGCAAACTGTCATACTTATATATTTTTTTACAGTTACAGGGAGAGAATTACTGACCTGCCTGGTGGCGCAACCGCACCAGCCTATCGGCATAGGCTCGACGGTTCATGGAACGGACACCTGCAGCTGTAATATAAATGAAGTAATATTGGAATACACATCTCCATAATATCAGCTAGGTTAATTTCTTACATAAATAATTACATGTAACTTACTCAGTAGTGGGGCGTTGGGCATTCGCCGGGCATCCTGGATCCAATGGTTCAGTTGGTCCTGCTTCCGTCTCTTCAGGTCCGCATGGTGGTGACGGACCTGTTCACCAGTCCTTGGTATTCCTGTGGCACTGGTGAGATCATGTGCCAACCGGTCCCACGCCTCAGCCCTATATGCTCCCCACAGGACCTGGCACTGCATGAGTTGGGTCTCATGATCATGGACAAGGAGCCAAACCACATATTTGGACTCCTCAACGCCACACCTCTGTGCTCAGAAGCAACTACCCTCTCCTACACCTGCCATCCTGGCTGCAAGTCAGTTCCACAATCGGTTATGCTGTGTATTCCCGCCTAGGGGGCTTATATTTGCCGTTTTCCTGCACTTATCTGTGATTGGCCATTTTGAAATTGTATCAGCTTCACAAAACCTGCTTTGTCATGCTCCTCTTTCTATTCATTCCTATATATATGCTATTACTGCATTGCTAAGTGCAACTGTCATGGCTTAGTGGTTCAGTACTTTGACTATGGTGCATGGTATCATGGGTTCGAATCTGGCCGTTGTTTTTTATATTTTATGACTGTCTACACAGGCTAGGAGGTGTGTCTGTGTAAAGGCAGTTTTGATACAACTTGCTCAATGTTGCCCGTCGGTTAGCTTTTTGGTGCTGTGCGCAGCTCCGCGCAAATGGGTCACGCTGGCTTACGTGCCGTTTGGCTGTCAGCACGCATATTACACTCAGCTGAGCTATGGGCACACAGTTTCAGCATGTTAAAATGCTGCTCAACCCCAGGCACTCATTTTACACCTGTTAAAACACTGCTCACCTAGGGGCACTCATTTTACTCCTGTTAAAATACTGCTCACCTACGGGCACTCATTTTGCACCTGTTAAAACACTGCTCACCTACGGGCACTCATTTTACACCTGTTAATACACTGCTCACCTACCGGCACTCATTTTACACCTGTTAAAACACTGCTCACCTACAGGCAGATATGCTCAACTTGTTAGACTGCAGCTCAGCTATAGGCACATCTGACATTTTTTTTTTTATTATCTCACATTTCTTCAAAATACATGGCCCATTTCATTACATTTTACATAAAATATAATTTTATATATGTACATATATGTCAGGGACTTGTTTCGTGCTTATTTCACCAAAAATAAAAATTGATGCTGTGGGGGCTCGAACCATGACTGTCTCTTCTTCAGCCGATGTCTCTACCACTATGCTATTTCTTCTTGGTTTGCTTTGTATATTTAGTTCTTATATGCTTTTCCACTGACTGCTAACTGTGGCTAAGTGACGGGCACGCCCGCGCAAACGAGTGCACTCATGGGCAAACATCTTTACAACTTATAAAAAAAAATATAAGATGTTCATTTATACATTTTATGTTCATAGTCTGTGGGGGCATGTGTTGTGTTGTGTTTATTCACATTTACATGGACTCTGTCGTGGGGGTTTACTTTTGGGACTTTTACTCTTCTGGGGGCATGTCTGTTTGCAGGGCTCACCCTACGGACATGCCCCCTACTGTCTTACATGGACCGTGTTAGCCTTAGGTGTGATTCAGCATGCCCTCATGCATATGCATGGCATGCTGACGTCACACCGTTTAACTGCAGCCTCCGTGTAAGCCTTGTAACTCTTACACGGAGGCTTCGTGAATCCTGCCCAATATGTTAATAATACTGATGTACCCTACCCCAGATGCTAAGTCACAGCATCCTTGCTGCAGATCAAGTTCAGAACTTTGCATTTGTCTGCACTGAACCACCATTGCTGTGTTTTCATCACTGAATCAACCTTTTCAAAAAATCATGCTGACTCCTAGCCCCCTACTGATGCACTTATTTTTGTACCCATAAGTGAAGTGGCTGGTGTTATTTTCTGTTCTCTCAGATATGCTTGAAATACACAAGGTGAACAATATGATGAAAGATGACCCTTTGGTAGTTCATGACACTTCCTTATTCCTGACACCCATTCTCCTGCCACAGTACACTGTGCTTTAATCTCCAGGCAGACAGCATTCACTTTCATTAGTGTTGGTCCTAACCCCAAGAAATCCTATTTTCCTCTCAGCCATCTCTTCATAACAGAGTCAAATATTTCTGAGAAAGTCAGGTAGACCACATCTGCTGTAAACTCCTAAAAACGTGTAACAGTATCAGAGTTCTTGTCCTGCAGTCCACAGGCATTACTGCACTGACCAGTGACCTATCAAGATATCTAGCCAGTACACTTTACAGGTTCAAGAGGACTATGGGGGGACTACCCATTTTTTTCCTTTTGCTTCTTCTCCCTAGCATGCAGCAGTTTTGTTTCCAACCTCTTCCCTTCACTCCTGATACTTATCTTCTGCTCTCTCTACTCTGATCTGCATTTCTGTCAGCAAGAGACTCTCCTTGATGACTGGAGCAAAATTTTTCTTCACTACCTCTGTTTTTTGAAAACTCACATCTTTACTCAGGTTGCCAGGTCTATCACTTCTCAATGCCATTCTACAGTACATCTAAAAATACCCTGTTCACCTTCCAGATTCCCTCTTCTAACCCACGTTCAACTAGCACCTTTGCTACCTTTAACACATTTGTTTACTCCTCATCTTGCATATTGATCTGTTCCAGTCCCACTTCCACACCTCCCCAATCTTTAACTCTTGCATGCCCCATATTTTGCTTCACATTATATGTTTTGAACTCTACTTTTAGTTACCATATATTCACTTCATCAGGTTGATCCAAGTGCCATTTCTAACCCGCTTTAGGATTTGCACAGTCCATCAAAACCATATATTGATGGATAATTTAAAAATAATTCCCCCAGGATGTTAAATATCTGAAGCCCCCCCCCCCCACATGATTTTTTTCTCAGAACCTTTTGCCAGGCATCCATGAAGCCTCAGCCTACTGAACTTGAGCATTCATTACCCCATGGTATAAGCAACTCCAAGAACATCAGGAGGAAGAGCTGTCTGGAGGGGAACATCATTTAGTCAACTATGAGTGCTGCTTGTGTCCTTACTTGTATCCAGACTGGGAAGACATATCTATGACTCTACCCCTTTCACATGGCAGGTGACAAGTAAACAATATTAACCATGTGGGCACTATGCCCTCATCATGGGAATGCACACTAACCATGTACACACCATTAAAGGCTACCACAAACATGGCCTCATGCACTGCACTCATAAAGCAGGAATTGTCATTTGGAGCTCAGTCCTTCCTCCATTTGATTGCAGCATTGGCTATTTTAGATCTCCCCCCCCTCAAGAGGATAGGGATGAACATCCTCTTCATGCCAGATGCAGCAGAAGCCTGAGCTACTAATTTAAGTTAGCTCACCAGTGTAATAGTCTGTACTTCACATCAGTATGCCTCCTGTATTGTTGTTTGACGAATCAGATTTTTCAAAAATTGTATATGGATGTACTGAGAAATAATCACACTGTAACCCTGTCTTCCCTATCCCAGCAGAATCGATTCTCTTAAAGTCCCATACCAGTCACCTGGCAGTTCAACAAAAAGAACTGAGATAATTAGATTTTAAAAAGTTCATTTTGTTGTCCATAGCTTGATTCCCTCTGCTGACATTTGCCTACTGTGTGACTGTGATTAATTCACTAAACAAGACAATACATTCAGGTCATACTGAAAAGAGGGGTTGTATCTAGCAGGTTTACATTGTTAACAGATAAATAATAAAATAAAACAAATTAAATAAATGGCAAAAATAATCTGTGCTATTGTATTCATTCCCTTCTCTCATTTCTGAACCTCACAGTGCTGTAATCACATACAGGTTAAAGGTGCTTTTACCTGAACATCAATTGCATCTTGTGCAATGTACAGAACCATCCAGATTTCTGCTTTTCTGGTAAACTTCAGCATTTGGTCAAAACTGTCATGGCCCATAGCCTAGACAACTTCGGTTGTCTTTTTACCCTTTTTTTAAACAAGAAACATCTTTATTAAATTATCACTTATGACATACACAATCATACATTTATATTAACGAAAACAAGCTATACTGACATAATTTTAGTTGCAAACATTATAAATCACTTATAATCTATTCAGTCACTGTCAGACATTACATAGGTCATTCAAATCCTGCATTTTTTTTAAACCTCATTCTTCCTCAGCATGTATTGTTCCCAAAAGTACCATTTTTTTCTATGTAATTTGCTCCTACTTTTTTCTAAAGATCCCATTTCCAGTTGTTTTATCTCTGTTACTACATTCACTACTTCTAGTACAGTTGGTTTAGACTTTGATTTCCATTTTCAAGTAATTGTTTTTTTGGCAGCCACCATAATTAGACTAAGCAAGGCCTTGCTATGTCTAGGCAGTTCCGATTCTGTATCATACCTCAAAAATCTGTTGTCTTTTTACCCTTGAGCATAGAATATGTTGTCTATTCATGACAGATCCAGATGCCTATTCATTTATTCATTCTGTCAGTCTCTTGTACTCCTCCCTAGATGTGTATGAGGGCCAAAAGTCTCACTTGATTCATCTGTTTTCTTCTTTTTCCTTCTATCTAAATTGGCAGGTACTTAATCTAAGCTCTCCCCTTGCTTGATCCCTTGCTCCTTCTCAGGCTAGCCTTTGTCTCTTGAGCTCACATTTGGTGGCCTCCTTTATTTGGATTGCTACTCTGTCTCATTGTGTTCCTTCGTCATCTTTTCTTACACAGGTATATACTATGCCTTCTGTCATTGTCACATATTTCTGAGATGCCAACAATGTCCATCTCCTTTTGCATTGCTGCTTCCATTTCCCCAGATGTCCTGTAGATGGAGCTTCCTGTGTAAGAAAGCAAGATAGGAAGGGGTGTGATAATAGAGGGACTAGAGTATGGGGCCTTTTATTTGCCTTTGGAATAGGATGTTGAATTTGAATCTCAGATTACTGTTTCTGGGGAGACAAATCTGATTTAGTTATGGTGGAAAAGGAAGAAAATTCTATTTATGTTGTTGAAACATCTGGAGTTTGCAATGTTTCTGCACCAATTTGTAGCATATATGATAGGACTACTGAGGATGATCAGAAACTAAATGATTATCTGAAGAATGATGGGAGGAGCTGGAGGCTGCACTTCTGGCATAAATGCAGATAAGGTGGTCCTAAATCATTTACAGATGCTTGTCCTCCCTGTGGCCGCGTGGGTTTCCTCTGGGTGCTCCAGTTTCCTTCCACATCCCAAAGACATGCTGTAGATTGATTGGACACTCTAAATTGGCCCTAGGTGTGAGTGTGTGTACGTGTGTGCCATCTGTGGAAGGTTGGGGGCTGGGCTGGCAACTCAACACTGTAAAATTCCACTGCCAATCGTGAGCGGACAGGTGATCCACTGGGGCGACCCCTAACCAGGAAAAGCTGAAAGAAGAAGAAGATTAAATCAGTGAGTCTAAATACAGCCTCTATTATTATGATGTTAGGGATTACTAGGCTATTCCTTAAGAGGCCAGTGAAAGACATACTAGATAGACTTTTTGTGGTACTGTGTGTTTTAAAAAGAACAGTGATATCTGAATCCTGGAGATGAATATATTCCTGTATATGTGTGAAAGGAATGCATTTTAAGTTTCCTTCATTCATTTCTATCATGTTATAATTCCTATGCTCAATAGTCCTGTTGAAAGACATTGAAATCTCCCCCTTATGTGATATTTTGACAAAGTAAATCCTTACTTTATATCAGTTTATCTTAAGTGCTGATATTAATATTTGGTATCATTCTTTATGTGATGACAGTGTCCTGGAAGAACCTGAGATAGTTTTTGATATTAAAGGATATTGCCATAGTGGGCAGAACATAAAGGGGAAATTAAAATGCAAGACTGTACAGAATAGCACTTAACTAAGAACTTTTGTTTTTGATTTGAAAAAAGGAGTCTGTTGTATACTGGCCATTCTGAGTTCTGCTTTCATTGCTGAAAGCAGGAATATTTAAAAAAAATGATTGTACAAGGACCTGGTATTTGCAGGATGTTGAAGGCTATGAAATTAATCAGGGTAAAAGGTGCATTGTAGTTTACCCAGCAGGGAGGTACATTGTTTTAAGTAGTGTATAAAATCTCAATGCAACAGGCAAGCTGAAGCAGAACTCAGTCAAAATGTCCTTATAGAAAACAAGCACAGAGACTTTGTTCAGTAACAAGAGAAGAAGTAAAACAGGGTGGCAGGAGAAAAAGGAGGTCAGTGTCACCAATGTTAAGTCATAGTTTTACATAGATTAAAAAATCAGATGTAGTGAAAGCATAAAGAAGACAAGTCATAGTAGTAAATGAAGATTCTCCAGGATTCCCATTGAAAGCATGCTTAGAAAGAAACTTCTGAAACTGAAGAAGTCGAACCACAAGAAATGATATTTCCATAAATGTTTCTGATTCAAAACAACAGGTGAAAAATTAAGGTATATTTTTGAAAAGGAACAAAAAGGGGAAGACTAAGTGAAAATTGCATTGATAAATGTTAATAGTGTCAAATATGTTACACTAATGTTAGTATGTTTACAGTTATTGCTTAAGTTAAACCCTGGTATTTTTTCTTTTGAAAAAAAATATTCATTTTGGCAGACATGAAATAATGTATATCGAAACTGACTGGGAGAAGGGCGAAGTTATAGTAGTAGTGGGGAGGATAGGATGTTCTACTGTATTAACAGGTTTGAAGAGATAGATCTTAGAGATAATGTGACTGGAGTACATTACTTTTATGTTAATCAAATAGACCTTTCTAAATGAAATTGGTTTGTTTATATGGAGTTTTTTCTAAACAACATTATTTAGAAATGTTTGAAGTTATTAAAATCTGTTTTGTTTGCTAGGAAAGTATTGTATAGTATAAGAACTCAAACTGGTCAACATGGAGAGACTGCAAATCATGTATAAGATGTGAAGAGCATGGAAAATTATCAAAAATTGGAATAAAATATACCATAGGTCCTAAAGATAATTATTTTTGTGGGATGTTTAATAGCTAATGCTTTTTTCATGCATTTTTATCTGCAGAGAGTATTTCTTTATAAAGCAATAGATCTTAGGCATCACAAAGCTGTAAGCACTGGTATAATATATAGTGAGAATTCTGGCTAAAAGAGTGTGGGCATTCAGAGACTTTCTTTTACAGAATTAATTTGTTCAAGACTCCTTAATATTTTTTATGAAAGGAAACCTTATTGGATTTATATGATTCAAGTATTAATGTTGTAGAAACTTCATTCGTGATTTTAAATCATTACTGCAGAGACTGAGAAGGGAGATGAATAAAGCTAAATTAACTATAATAAACTATAACGTATGTTTAAAGAGTAGTTTGACTGAAAGTAAAATGTAAATGTGAGTGAAAGTGGAGGAAGAGTACAGAGTTATAAGATAGCAGACTATCAAAGGAAAACTTTTTTTTAAACAATTTTTATTGAATTTTTATAAACAAACAAAGAAATATGTGCATTTAAACAAAATGAATAAAGCAAAACTATATACAACACAACTATTTACAATACCCATAACATACAAAATTTACAATGTATATGTTACATCTTATCTAATAAATTCTTTAGTTTTATCCATGAAAATGTCTTATGAGTTACTTTTGTTGATCTTAAATCAAGAGTAAACAGTTCTCTTTTACATACAGTTTTGGCCAGTAAAATAAACTGAGAAAAAGTGAGGATGTTATTACTTTTCCAGTTTAATGTTATAATTTTCCTTGGTATTGCAAGAAGAGACCAGCGAAGATGCACTTGTGTCTTTGGAATATGTACTGGTATCGGTGCATTAAATAATATTAAAGAATCTGAAATGTCACATTTGTCAGACCACAAAGCCTTTGAAAAGGACTTAAATTCCTGCCAAAGGTTTGTAACCATTTTACATTCAAGAAACATATGTGGCCAGTCAGCACACAAAGTTTCTTCGCATCTTCAAATTTTATGAGTACTAGTATGTGAGATCAATGCTAATTTATGACGGGAAACGTAGCTCCTATGAATAAACTTCCAAGTGGAAATTTTCCAGAAAGGAGAGGAGGTTGTTTTGTTAACTGATTTCAATGTCAAGGCTCTATCAGAGTCTGAAAAAGTAGCTTTATTTAATTTTTCAATATAGCTCCATAAAGAATCTTCTGGTATTTGTAATTCTGCTCTTAGTGTTTTGTAAAGCCTAGATAATGAAAAGGCTGTGATGTGGTTTGTCATATTCAATTCACAGGAAAGAGAGATTACTTTTGAATATAATGAAACATCAAGCACTTGATTTGAGCTCGCTTAGTAGATGTTCTCTAAAAATCTGGATATTTTACCAGTTATTTTGATTATAATTATACCTAGCCATAAGGCTATTTGTGTCATATATATCCTTGCTGCCAATGAATTGGTGCCAATATATTAGATCATTTTCCTTCATCACCATTAATTTCCCTCTATTAAATGAATCTAGACATTTTCTTGTCAATGCAACTGGAAATATTAAGAATAGGAGATGTCTTGTCTTATAGTTACTGTTCATTATCTTTTTAAAGTTGTTTAATATGTAGCTGATACAATGAGTGTGTCTTTCAATTCTATTTTCTTTAAAAATTATGTCTTTTACAACCAAAAACATCTTATTATTATCTGTAAACAAGTTGTTATTTATTGTCTCATCAAGGATAGAAAGCAATATAATTTCATGCAATTTCTTCCAGTTTGGTGTATACTTATTAATTAACCACTGACTCATTATATTAAGTGTAGCTGCTTCAGCATAAAGTTGTAGATTCAGAAATGCAATGCCTCCCTTATCCCATTCCCTACAATGCCAATCATATCTTATTCTTGGTTTCTGCGGATGCCATAAAAATTTAAACAGAATTGAGTTTAGTTATTTTTTTAAAGTCCAACTATTATAGTTTGAAATAGAAATAACATTTTTGGTAAAATACACATTTTTATTAAGGATATTTTTTCTTCCATAGAGAAAAACATTTTCCCCACTTACTTAGATGTTCCTTAACCACAGTTATCAGGTTATTATAATTCGAATATATAATGTCTTTCCACTTTGTTTTTATCTGCACACCTAGATATTTGAAGGTGTCATTTTCCAGTTAAAATGACTGTGTTTTTCTAATATAGTGCTGATTTTTTGTTTAACAGTATAGTTTTCATTTTGTTAGTGTTGAATTTTAAGCCTGAGATATCTTCAAAAAATTTTTAGAGATTTTATAATATGGTGTATTGAATAATCTATATTCCCAATAGTTAACAGAATGTCATTTGCAAAAAGTTGTATTTTAAGAATTAATATCAAAGCTAACAATATTAGTGTCATTTCTGATGTAGTTGGCTAATGGTTCCACTGCTAAGGCAAATAATAGGGGTGAAAGTGGGCAGCCTTGTTTGGTTCCTTTTGATATTTTGATTTGACTGGACAAATAAGCCCCAATTTTGATGTAGGACACCAAATTTTCAGATAGATTGTTTATTAATTTTATAAAATCAGGTGAAAAATTAAATGATTCTAGTACTTTATATAAATAAGGCCAAGTAATAGAGTTGAAAGCTTTGTCTAGATCTAAACTAATAATGGATAATTCTTTCTTTTCTTATTCACTAGATCTATTAAGGATAAAATTTTGATGACATTGTCTTGAACTTTCATTTTCGATATGAAGCCTGTTTGATCTTCTGCTATTAATTTTGGCAAGAATTGGTTTAATATTTTAGTGAGAATTGAGGTGAACATTTTATAATCAATGTTCACTAAAGATATAGGGCGGTATGATGTTACTAGTTTGTGATCCTTGTCCTGCTTTAAAATGGGAGAGATTATGGCATATTTCCAAGAGAGGAAGTGATTTCCAGACTTTCTAAATTCTTCAAAAGCTGCTAGTAGAATTTTTAGAGTTTCATCAGGAAGAAGTTTATAAAATTCACCAATAATACTGACTATTCCTGGGTCCTTATTGCTTTTAATGTTTTTAATATTTTCCTTAACTTATATTAGTGAGATTTGTTTTATCAATTTGATGTTTTTTTTTCATTGGTTACTTTCTTATTAACATTTTCAATCAGAAACTTTTTAGAGTGTTGTTAGAATCTGAATTAGAATTATTTAATGCCTCATGATGACATCAAAACATTTCTAAGATTTCCTTTAAGTCTGTCACTTGTCTATGTTTGTTCCTCATGTTGTCAGTAAGTTCTTTTATATAGCTTGTATTAGCTGAATGTTTTGATTTAACTGCCAATCTATGCAGACTTTTTGAATTTGCAGAGTATGATTGTAATTTAAGCCTCTCTAGATTTATAGCCATGTTATGATTCAAGATTTATACATACTTCGCATTTAATGTTTTTAGTTCAGAGTTTGTATTTATATCTTTATTTAAATTCTTTTTTAGTGCATCAATTTTTGTTTGTAATGTTATTAGCTCATCATCCCATTGTTTCTTTTTGTTTAAATACCATTTTTTATTTTACCATAAAGATATGATTTTAACGAATCCCAAACAATAGTCTTAGAAGTCTCATTATTGTTATTGATAGCAAGAAATGACTTAGTTTAATTTAAGAGCCAGTCTTTAAACCCATTGAGTTTCAGAATGTAAGCAGGTAATCTTTGCCAAGCTATCAGATCTTTAGGCCTGATGTTAATCATAAATAAAAGAGCATTGTGATCTGACAAAGGGCAAGAACTAATTAAAACATCATGAGTTTTAGGAATTAGACTATTAGAAATTAATACTTTGTCAATAGCTGTCTGTGTTCCATATCTATATGAGTAGTGTGTGTAGTTTAATGATTTTGGTTCTTTTATATCATTTATGTCTCTGAGATTTGAAGAATTGATAATATTTTTTAGCTTTTTAGTTGGAGCAGACAATATGAAGTTATCATTTTTGGTGGTATCCTTTTTAGTGCAAATGCAATTAAAATCTCCAGCATAAACTATGTCTCCTTTGGCTTTAATAGATATTAATTGTAAATATTTATTAGCAGTTCCTGCACCGATACCAGGGATCCAAGATGTACTAGCTAAAGTAATATATCTTTTATTCAACTCTAGCACTACTAAACATAACATACCATTCTTCTCTGAAAAAGTGTCTTCTATTTTGGGCATCAGTAAAGATTTGTTCCACAGTATCATAGTGCCTCTTCTCTTAACCTGGAAAAGAGATTCCACAAGTGTTGTGTAACTGTTGAAAGATATTATATCTAAGTCCTTTTTAATAAAGTGTTTTCTTGTAGAAATGCTATGTCTATTTTATTCATTTTCAAATATTTTGATAGACTTCCCCTTTTTATGGAATTGCTAAGGACATTAATATTCAA
Source organism: Protopterus annectens (assembly GCF_019279795.1). Lineage (NCBI taxonomy): Eukaryota > Metazoa > Chordata > Ceratodontiformes > Protopteridae > Protopterus > Protopterus annectens. The sequence goes on from NC_056739.1 coordinate 339,331,185, forward strand.
GGATAAACATTTATATGTATGCATTTATAAAGAGAAAGATGTCATTTTTAAGGTTTGTTATGGACTTGAATTTAAAACAAAACATATTTAATGAAACAAGTATAACTATACACAATCCTAAACATGGAAAGATAGATTCCTGGTTTGATGACTGCATCATCCAAACCTTCATATTCACACCCTAAGAATCTCGTCAATATCCATAAAGTGCTTCTGCCTTCATTTAAATACTTATACAGATTAAACATGAGAATTTTTTTTAACGATATAAATATGAATTGATTCACAATAACTAATGTCATACAAAAGAAAAAAAATGCAGCATAACTCCATACAATGTATATGAAAGTGAAATATACTAAATTCTAACAAACAATATAACTTTATGCTGATTATCTGACTGAAGTCACTAATTATAATATCTTAATTCCTAATACAAAATAAAATATAAAGAGGCAATGAACATAAATAATGATAATAATAGTTTATCATGAAACTAAACCTATTATTTACATTAATGAAAACTATCTGCATTTGTCATAAAGTAAGTGTAAAATAAAGTGTTATACATTATATCTAATAGTCTCATGCTTCCCTCTACTTCTTCCCTTTCTTCCGCACAATATTAAGGTATCCATTTTATGTTATTGTATAGTTCTGCACTTTATTGATCTTAAAGAGCTTTAAGAATATCTCATTAAATTTCCCATCCCACATCCCTCTCCCCCTTCTACTTCTCACTCAAAAAGTATCTTAACCCACTGATGTAGATGTTTAGATAGTGATTATATGTAACTAAACATATCATTTAATAGATCAGTAGACATAAAGATTAATTATAGTCAAACATAACTTCCCCTATGGATTTATCTCATATTGGATATCAGAGAACATCAATTAACTTATATACATTGTAGCATAAAAATATATGAGATGAGTTTGGCTTATCATGCTTGATCATCATCTAGTAAACTTAGTGAGATTTATTTTATACATTTTAGTTATTAAAGCTGAACAAATAACTAGTTAGTAATGAAATAAAATTGCCCTTACAAATGAATTATAAACTTCTACCTAAACTTTTATACATATCTTTAAATTATCAGCATAAATATGGGAGATATAGTACCATTCATGTGTAAAATCATTGCATAAACTATATCCTCTATTAAAACAAGGTACTTTAGATAAGTAACTGTGTTTCTTATACTCCTTGCAAAAAATGGGGTGATAGTTTCTCATATATAGGCTCAAAACCTCCCTGAACTCTAGCAAATCAAATCCTATTCAGAAATTAACCTTCAAAACTGTAACTACTGTACAATGCATTTGACATCTATAGAAGCTTTTTTTAAAGGACAACCACACCCACAGACTAAAAAAAATGTTTATTCCATCATGGTTTGGTGTTTCCTACATGTTAACACCACTCTGTGGGACTATTTAGAGCTTTTTAGATATTTTATATGCAATCTCTGACACTGACCACATGGCATCTTGAAATAATTCTGACTGTTTAGTCTGCCTCTATGTATCCCAGAATGTATTTTTTTGTCTCCAAAAAAATTGCACCAGATCTGCCACATTTTCCCTAAAGCTCCTGTCATTGCACTGATTTTACAGGCATTCACTGCTGTGTTATTGTCGCCTACTTTTGGTTAAAATGTTATCCTTTTTCAATGACTACTTCAAACACAAGCAGTGCATATGCTACAGAACAGAACTAAAAAGTGCATTTTATTGCTCTTTCTTCTTAGAAATGCTAACTTGATTTCTTTTGTGAAGGCTGAAATCTAGTTTTTCAAGGTATCTCCCCTCCCCTTTCACATCTACCTTCCATAGCTGTCAAAGAGCTAAGGGTAATTTGACCCATTATCTGCATGTGATTGACAGCTCACAGCAGGTGACCAGACTAATGTATTGTTTTATTGTCAGCCTTTCATTCCTTACAGCAGGAGATTTTCTTTTGTTGCACTCCTCCTGTCAAATTTAGAACCAAGCTCTATAGCACTGGGGATAATCACTGTTTTGCAAAGCATCAAACTCCCACTTATTTTTCCTTCCTGTTTGGCTAAATAGCCAACAAATGATGCACTATAAACACAAAATATTTCACAGACTTACATGACAGCACCCACATGCTTTTTTAAAGTGGTAATTTAAGAAAATTATGTTATTGCATACTTCTTGTAATCTGATGTAGTGTTATCGATTAATTGTGACAGACATTTGCTTCTTATATAGAAACATGCAATTGATATCTATGCATGGTTATTTATGCTCTTAGTTTTTGCAGCTGTTACTGTGCTTCTGCCTGTACTTTGTCACATATCGGTAGAGCTCTTCAGAAAAGTGAGATTATAGTTTGACATTTTTGCTAGGTTGAGTGGGCTGGGCAAGACAGCTCTGACATCACAATGTGGGAGGTCCTCTGGCTCTTTTATACAGCATGCAAATCAGGTGGGGATTACATCACTTTGGGGAGGAAATGTCCCGGTAGCTAGAGCAAGATCTCTGGCAGATGTAATATCATCATTTCAGAGCCAACTAGAGGTTTTTCAACTTGGTTTTCAAAGTGAAAGTAAAACAGTACAGAAAGCTAGGAAGCCTAACAGGGAAAACAGTTGAGTGGATTAGTTTTTAAAGCTGCATGGGTGATTTTTCGAGGCTGTATCAACAAACAGGGATTAAAAAAGACAGCAGGTTGAGCAATCTGCTTTAATATCCCATTGTCCTTTAAATGAATAGTGCAGTTAACATAATGAATAGCAAGTTATGCATGCATTGTGAAGAAATAGGCAGGTAAATATAATGATGTAGCATTAATAGTATAACTGTGAATATATCACATTACTGGCAATATAAAAACAACTTCATCTTAGAAACTGTATTAAAAAAAATAAACTACTATGCATAATGTATTGAATCATTTCTCTCATGGCATGCGAAGCACATTCCTGACAACTAAATGCTATTAAGTTAATACAAGCCAGTATTTCTGTGATTAAACAGGAAAATGATTATTTGAATGCAAGAACATCATTAAAATAATAGAATACAGCTTCTTCTTAAGTTATAAGTTGTAACTTACAGTTTTTAGAGTCTAAATAAGCTGCAATCTTTTTAAAAACGGCTATACAACACTGAAAACCATTTTCCTTCTTTGCAGATGCTAAACAGTGTGCAACGCAAGTTTAAAGGTCATCTGGCTCAGTCTTTCTGTTCCCACACTCATACAGTGTCCTCAGGACATGGGGAAGTTGTAGAAATGCTCGAGGAATGGTTCTAGTTATGCTTTTCAACTTTATGGCACCAACACAAGTCTCGAACTTAGTAAAGTATTCAATTTAAAGAAAAGCCTTTTTAACAGGTGCTCACATGTTAAAAGCCGGAATTCAATGCATTTAAAAGAAAAAAGAAACTAAGTAGGTGTTACAGTAACTGTGTTCCCCAGCATAAAACATCACTCCTATCAATGTAACCTCATTAAGCGCACTCTAATTAAATAATTACATAGTTTTTATCTAACAATAAGGGTAATAAGTACACTTAATTGACTGCAATCAACTGTTGTTAATACAAACAAAGGAATCTTCCTAGCTGCATTTATATGACACACATTTCCCATTTCCCTTTCAAATGGAGATGCTGTCTACTTAATGTTAATACTGTATCTCTCTACTGAGAGCATGTTACTAAGCCGTACACAGGAATGTTCTTTAAGTGTGCATTATCTATATTAAAAAAAAAAAAAAAAGGGTTAAAATATACTGGGCAGGATTCACGATGGCTTGCACGGAGTCAAAGAGTAGTGTAAGACTTCATGCAGCCATCACGATCCAGGAACAGTCTGAATGTGCGTGTAAGAGAGCACCTAAAACGGCTGTTACACAGGCAGGGCGTAGATATACTAATTACCTCACTGGCAGCCAAAAGGCATGCAAATGAGGTAATTTCACAATCCAGGAAGCAGAAACCTGCCCATGTAAGAGCCGTGTTATCTGAAGAAATGTACTCAGTTGATAACTGAGTACCATTCCGCAAATAACACAATGGAGCCTTGTCAGCTCCAAATAAAGGTTGCAAATGTCCAAGGCAGCATGCCAATGGCCAAATATGTGGCCACTGGCAACGTACCCTGATGCAAACATGAAATAAAAATATTTTTTTTCGGCGATGTTTAAACGTAGTGCAGCATCGCACAAACGGGCTGCGCTATAAAAAAAACAAAAAAATAAAAATCAGTAGGTAAAGTCAGGAACTGAGCGACAGTGAGGAAATCAAACGATGCAAAAATTAATTAAAATCTCCACTTTTAATGCAAAAATATATATGACAGGATAAGTGCTTTCGCAAGTAGCTTCATCAGATCCATACAAAAATCCAAGTGTTAATTGCATACTTATATACCTGCGGGTAATGACTCATACTCATAATTAATTGGTATACGAGGTACTGCCCATCATTTTTAAAGGTATAAATGATGTATAAAATAGTAAGTAAAAATGAATGTATAAAAACGTCATAAAATGCATTACTAAGAGATAAATTATGGCTGGGCATCAAATTACAGACATATTAATCAGAGTATTATGACTAAATAAATTATATTAGAAAAGCACAAAACTATGTATATATAAAAATGTAAATACATCAATAAGTAGTCAATATGTAATATTTCATTTAACATATTTATTTAGTCATAATACTCTGATTAATATGTCTGTAATTTGATGCCCAGCCATAATTTATCTCTTAGTAATGCATTTTATGACGTTTTTATACATTCATTTTTACTTACTATTTTATACATCATTTATACCTTTAAAAATGATGGGCAGTACCTTGTATGCCAATTAATTATGAGTATGAGTCATTACCCGCAGGTATATAAGTATGCAATTAACACTTGGATTTTTGTATGGATCTGATGAAGCTACTTGCGAAAGCACTTATCCTGTCATATATATTTTTGCATTAAAAGTGGAGATTTTAATTAATTTTTGCATCGTTTGATTTCCTCACTGTCGCTCAGTTCCTGACTTTACCTACTGATTTTAAAACTTTTACTGTGAACCTGAGCGTTTACCTGCCCTATTGGATTTATTTTGTTATAAAAAAATAAAAATATTAAACCCACAGATGTGGGTTTATGCAAAGCATGAGTTTACAATGGAAGGGAATAGCAGGGTAAAACAACATGGCCACCAAGTAGGGGTTGCTAAGGGGGGAAGCGGAGTGTAAGACATGTAACTAAGCATTAGTAGGCAATCCTATGTAAATGAGTGGTAGGATAGTGAATCGCACTGTTACATAGAAAATGAGCACATTCCGTGCAGTGTAGGAGTAGGATAAGGGGGAGTAACAGAGTAGGAGATAGGTGACATCACAGGGGGGAATGTATGAAAGGAATGCAGCTCATTGGAGCACAGTGGCATGTGAAAGCTGTCAGTCACACATCATGGAAAGAGGAGTGTCAAAAAGTAGGCATGGGAAAGCCAAGAAATGGAAGGTGTACACTATGGATAACACCAAAGTTTCTTGCTGGGCGTGCATGCGCGCGTGTGTGCGCTGGTAGGTACGAGTAAGCTAGAGTGCGCTCGTGTAAGCGTGAGTGCGCTCGTTTAAGGCAGAATATGCATGTAGGAGCCTGCTTAAACACCTGTAAGCTTGTTTGCGCTGGTGTGTGAGTGTTTTAACCTGAATAAGCAGATTCTAGTCCGTCTAAGTATGTGTGCGCGCGTGTTAGCTGCTGTGAGCGTGTTTTTGCTGGTATGCGTGTTGCTCCCCCCTGAGGAAACAGAAGGGAAAAAGGAAGCATGGGAAATAGTAGGAAGCTAGCAGAAATTATTGGCAGAGCTAGCAGGTGAAAACAATCAGAAGCAGGCAAGTACACAGGCAGAACAGTAGCCCAGCCCAGCACTTAAAACTCTGCAAACAACAGTGCAGAATGTTTGTTTCTCTCAAGAGACACTGCAACAAAGGAGTAAGCTATTAGAAGTGAAAACTGAAAAAGCTTCACTCTGACCAAAAATGCTAGGGGCTGCCAAAGCTGTTATAAGGAGACATATGCAACTTGCTGAGGGTGGTGACTATGCAAATGCTGCCAGACAACCTACAGTGAGGAGACGGAGAAGAGTGTACAGGCCCAGGATCATCTACCAGGGGTTACATGAGCTGGAGATAGTGGAGCACTATAGAGTGGACAGAGACCTCCTGCAGCAAATTGTTGAGCTGTGCAGGCCACGCCTCACACACAGAACCAACAGAGGGGAACCCATCCCAGTGGAAACCAAGGTATGTGTTGGCCTAAGAATACTAGCAACAGGTACCTTCCAGAGACCAACTGGTGATATGATGGGGATATCACAGGCATCAGCATCCAGGGTACTGCACCAGTTCCTGGATGCCATGTCAGCACATGTCGGTGATCATCTATATTTCCCCAATTCCCGTGAGGTATTGGTCAGCAATATGCATCTCTTCCAGCAAATAGCGGAATACCCTGAGGTAGTGGGTGCAATAGACTGCACGCATATACACATCAAAGCACCAGCCGGTGAGTGGGGTAGGGCCTACATTAACTGCAAGGGCTTCCCCTCCATCAACTGCCAGGTCATGTGTGATGCCCAGGGAATAATAATGAATGTGTGTGCTGGCTGCCCTGGAAGCTACCATGATTCCCATATCTGGCATTTGACACAGCTGTACCAGACATTTGCCAATGGGGACATCCCACATGGTCACTTAGTGGGGGATGCTGGCTATGCACTGGAGCCGTGGCTGATGACACCCATCAGAAATGCACACACACCTGAACAAGAATGCCATAATGAGGCACACGCACAAACACGAAATCTAATCGAGCGTGTGTTTGGGCTGCTCAAGTCATGGCTCCGGTGGCTGGACACATCTGGTGGAGCCTTGCAGTACTCACCAACTACATGTACCCAAATCATCATGGTATGTGCTATGCTACATAATATGATTCTGCGAAAACAGCTGCAGCAGGACCAGCATAGGGCTGGGCCAAACAGCCCCCCACCATTGCCAAGCCAATTACAGGCAGAGCGTGACTCAGTGGAGGGACAACCTGAGCCTGCCCCAGTAGGCAGAAGGAGGTGTGCCCAGTATGCCTTGGCCTTGACAAAGCGGCAATGCATAGCACATACACTGGCTCAGTAGGAACCCAGGAAATGATCCCTCTCTGACTCACACATATAGTAAAAGGGATGCCTAAGTTGACACAACCTGCTATCAAACATGTACAGGGAGTGTAGTATGTGCATCCAACATAGACGGCCCTGCAGCACCACCTGAGGCATGATTGCCATGTGATAAGCAATGTAACACCATGTAGTATATGCAAACATGATGACCCTGACTAACATCCTACCCTCACCAAGCATGATGCCACAATATGAAGACGAGATGATCAATTACAATAATTGGCTTAAGTATTGCTGTTAGTCAAAGGGGATCCAATGCGTGCCAGCCTGGGATGACATGCTGAGCAAGACACGATGCTCCACCTGCTAGGGATGGCATGCACCTATCAGTCCTGGCCTGTAGGATACTGGCAAAGGCTGTTGTCACCCCCCTGTGCCTTGAATAGGTAAGGCTCAAAACACAAACCCACCTCCATAGGTATCACAAGGGATAAGAACCTAGATGTAATGCTACCCAATGCCAAATGTCCAAACTGCAAGATGCATGCAGTCTAAACTCCCCTCAGCATGGAGAATGTTGATATCTGTCCTGTAACAGAAAACTGGGTTAAGGCTCACAAGAGCACCCTAACACTACCAGGTTACACCTCATACTATGCTTTACAGCCCCAAAACATGGAACAAACTACAAAAGGAGGGTGAGTAGCAATAATTGTCAAGGATAACCACACCCCCATGTTGGTACCACAACAAGAAGCAGCGTGGATTATCCATGCTCAAGTAACAGTGGCTAAGACTGCCTGCCAGTTTGTAGCCTGCTACAGACTACCCTCCTAATGCCAGGAACTGCACTTGGCCTACGTTGGAACACATGTAAATATCAAGTTCTCCAAACAACATTATATTGGGTGACTGAAAATACTCAAACATAGACTGGGAGCATTATCCCAGCTCCAACACCATATGCCAAAGGTTCCTAGAATCCATAAATCAAAATGCTCAGGAACAATGTACCACTCTCACAAGAGGGGTAAGCATACTGGATGTGATAATCAGCAACATGGGTACTCTATGGCCGGATGAGAAGTGTATTCCTCACTCGTAAGATCAGACCATAGAGTAATCACACTGGATATTCGCATCCTGACCACAGTCCCTGGCCAGAAAACCACAGTGAAAAACATGTGTAAAGGAAATGTTGCACTTCTCCAAACTGATGTGGAATCCATTAAAGGCCCTGTGCCTGTGGAAAATATGGGCCACACCTCAGAACCCTTTATAAATGCATTCTATGAACACAGTCAGGAATGCATGGATTATGCAATCCCAAATAAAACCAAGGCCCAATACCATACACGCAGGCATCTGGCATGGTGGACCACAGCCATTACCAAACCATGCAAGAGAATGAGGAAGTCACCACATGATAGAGCAAACCCAAAAAGGGAAGTAATCTCTGATCAGTATTATGGCAATAAAATATGGCCAGTCATAAAATCCACTAAGGCCAGCTGCAACAAGTTGAATCTGTGAATCTTGGGCAATGTTACACCTGCCCCGTGTACACAGACAACCCCCTCCACCGCCCAACAAATACAAATATATGTGAGAGATGCAAGCATGTCTCCAAACTGGAGGTTGAGCTCACTCAACTCAGTACTGTCTAAACTAGTCAGGAGGAGAAGGTAACCACACACACCACAAACCCACTCACATAGACCTATCACAACTGCAAACCAAATACATAAACACACAAAAACATTCCTGGAGGCTATAATTAAAAAACACCAAATCAACAGAGGCCTCCAAAGCAGACACCCAAGAAACCACTACCCCCAAACATAGCACATGCAACACATAGTACACAAAGTCTGTGTGCCAAACAGTCACAGCCCGTAAGGACAAACAACATGCCTGATACACTTGTAAAAGGTGACTCCATAGTCAGACACACTGATGTCCCGCTCACGCGACTGAACAAGGAAAAGGGTACAGTAAGCTGCCTGTAGGCTGCTACAATCTGCCACATAACACAATCATGCAGGTCACTCTAAAGCAAGTACAAATATGACTCAGCCATTGTCCATGCTGGTGTGAATGACCTGAGATGTACCACCCTGGACTACATGTAAAGAGACATAGAGGAGCTCTCCGATTATGTAGGCCAGGCCGGTATGACTCTGACCCTGAGCAGCATCCTACCCCACCAAGAATGATGCCACAGTACAAACACAGAATGATCAGCTTTAACAATTGGCTCAATTACTGGTGTCATTCCAAGGGGATACAATGTGTGTCTGTTTCGGATGTCATGTTTGACAAGCCACGCTGCTTTGCCAGGGATGGCTTGCACCTGTCACCCCTGTGCATCTGGATATTGGCTAAGGCTCTTGTCACCTCCATAGTGCCTTTTGTAGGCAAGGCTGAAAAGACAAACCCACCTCCCTAGAAAACATAAGTGGAAAAAACATAAGGGTAATGCTGCTCAATGCCAGAAGTCTAAACCTCAAGATGCACGCTCTCGAGGCCCTCCCCATTATGGAGAACATTGATGTCTGTGCAGTGATGGAAACCTGCATCAAGGCTCCTGAGAGTACCCCAGCACTACCAGGTTATACCTCATATCATGCTTTTCGGCCCCAAAACCTGAACCAAACCACAAAAGGAGGGGGAGTATCCATATTCAGCAAAGATACCCACACGTCCAGGTTACTGACAATGCACGAAGCATCAGAGACCATCCATGTGCAACTAACTGTAGGCAAAACCACTGTACAGGTTGTAGCATGCTACAGACCACCCTCACAGACCCAGGAACACCACTCAGCCTTCCTGAAGACACTGGAGAGTATGAATGTCTCCACAAATACCAAACAAGGTACTCACAAATCACCACATAGGTGGTGATCCATTACGTATGGAAGAAGTAATCAGGGACCTAGGGACACAAGTGGACAGTAACCCCACATGCGACACTCACATTGCCAACGTGGCTAGGAAGACCACCTATATTGGCCACCTTATCATGAAAGGATTCACATCTACATCAAGAGAGGTCATTGTGCCCCTATACTCTTCTCTTATCAGGCCCATAATTGAGTACAATGCCCCATTTGGGATGTACCGTACCCGACACATGCAGCAGTTAGAAAGACCTCAAAAGTACCTCACCAAGAGGATAAAGGGTGTCAAACATTTGTCATATGCTGCCTGGCTGATAACACCCCAGCAGTATGCAGTCACATACTGCATACTCAGAGGCGATGTATGTCCGATGTACAAGGTCATGTCCAATACAGAATTGATGGACATGCTCCACCTCAGAAAATCCAAATACATCAGAGCCGCGAGAGCGACAGATGTCAACCTCAACACATGAATAAATAGGATGTGCTGGAGGGACAGATTCATAACCCAGAGGCTCCTTACACTCTGGAACAAAATCCCACTCCATGTTAGGCAGAGCCCCTCACTGACTCTCTTCAACAGGAATCTTGCCAAGTGGATGGGAGATCGTAGATTTACACTGGGGGTCTTCACTGTGTCACGTCTAGACAGAGGCACAGTAAAGTAAACCCTAAATGTGCATAATATTCACATAGCAAGGCATGGCGAAAGCCACACACACTCTGGCTAGGCTGATAAATGCCCTAGGGCAGATAGCCCAGTATGAACCTATGAACCTATGAAGATACAAATTGTACAGGACACTAAGGATAATCACAAGGCTGTCTTAACTGATGGTAGGAACCTTGTTGGGAATTCACAGATATGCTCTGAATTACCAAATATTACAAACAATACACCAAACCCACACACATTGCCAACATCCAACCTGACAGGTTCAGTGCAAACTCCCCCCCCAAAATGACAAATATCTATCCCAGCAGAGTGCTGGCCCCCTGACATTGCAAATGCTGAGGTAACAGGCAGCATCTTCAAAGCAAAACACTCAGCATCAATGGTACGAGATGGTGTCCTGGGCTGTGTCCAACATGAACTCCAAGAAGAATGGAACGTCAAATAACACTACTGCTCAATTTCAGCCTTACCACAGGATATGTACTCAAAGAGCAGTGTACAGCAACAGTGGTCCCTCTCCGCAAAGGTGCTGCCTCAATGGATACTGCAAACTATCACCCCAGAATCCTGACAAGCTTGGTCTGCAAAGTTATGGAAAGGATCATCATGGACCTCAGAAATAAAGATATTGGGGACCTACAGACACTGGACCCTACCCAGCATGGCTTTCTTAAGGGCAGATCCTGCCCCTTAAACATGTTTGACTCATTTGAAACAGTCATCAAGGCCATTGATGAGGGGAATGTGGTCCACACAGCCTATCTGGACCTTGCAAAAGCCTTCCATACAATACCCCACGTGTTCATTATAGATAAGCTCACCAGCTTAAATATAAACCCCTATGTCAGTAGATGGGTTGCAAACCAGCCCAAGGACAGAACTGACATGGTCAGAAATGCTGCAGTCATGTCAGACTAGAAACCAGCTACAACTGGCATCCCACAAGGCTCGGTCCTGGGACCTCCCTTGTTTGGTATATATTTCCCATAGGTACAGGCCAACATGGAAAAACTGTGTCTGAACAAGTTTGCAGAGGACTACAAACTGGGCACCATATCTGACCCTCCAGCTGACACAAGCATCCTACAAAAGGGCCACATAGAAACAGACAACTGGTGCCAGAGCCATGTCATCAAGCTAATTGCAGAAAAGTGTATAGTCATCCCCTGTGATTAAACAGTAAGTGCCCACCAATTACCACATAGGTGTTAACCCATTAAGTACTTTAGAAGTAATAAGAGACCTGGGGACACAATTTGATAGATATCTTCCATTTGACAACCATGTGGCTGTAGTGGTTACAGAATCATACCATATACCCACCTAATCATGAAGGTAGTCAGATCTAGATCAGGGGAGGTCATCATGCCTCTTCAGTCATCCTTCATCAGCCTCACAATTGAGTACAATGGCCCCTGTGGGATGTACCTCAGCAGACACCTCCAGCAACTGGAAAGACCCCAAAAGTACCTCACCAGAAGGATCAAAGAGCTCGAACAGATGCCATGTGTTGCCTGATTAAACAAACTGTAGCTCCACACAGTGCCATACTGCCTGCCCAGAGGCAATCTGTGCCTGATGTATAAAGCCATGTCCAAGCTGGAATCAATGAACATGCTGCACCTTGTACAATCTGAATGCCAGTGAGCTATGCACATGAGAGACCTGAACCCCAGCACTGACATACATAGGACATGCTGTAGTGATTGATCCATAACCCAGAAGCTCCCTCCACTCTTGAGTAAATTCCCAGTACAGGTTAGCCAGAGAGTCCCTCATTGACTCTCCTCAACATGAATCTTGATGAGTGGATGGGAGATGGTAGATTTACCCTGGGTATCACTGTTATGTCACGGGTGGACAGAGGCATAGTATACTAACCTTGAAATATGTCATGTCAAAATCCAGTTACAATGTGTGTTGAAGGACAAATACACTCTCTGACTAGCAGTAGAAATGGCCTAGGGCACATCGGTAGTGTTTGTCAATGTCCACCCAAGTTGTGGAATACACTACCAATGTTGGACAAGCCTGGTTTAAGTAGTCCATATCCGAACAAAATGCAGCATGGTCATATGTGCACAACTGGCCCTTAACCAGTCTGGTGTGCTCATTATGAATATTTAAAGCAGTGATAGGACTGAAACCCAGGATACTGTCCACCACAGTGAAAGTACTGAACCAGTACACTATACAATATTACAGTGTATGGTCAGTATGAAAGGATGTTGACAACTGTATGCAAACTATCCCATGGAAACCCTGCAGGCACAGTATAATCCCTGTTGGGTTCAGACACAAAGCTGTTGGGCAGTATGTACACAACATGACTCCCAACACACAACTATAAATTTATTTTTATTTATTTTATTTTATTTTACGTTTGTTAACCGGGGGTGTCTGACTGAGCCGAAAAGGCCCTTTTTCAGCAGAGGCCCGGGGAGAAAAGCTCCACAAAGAAAAATTACAGACACATTTAGTTATTTAGACATAATCAGTATACACACAAATTACAAGAGACATGTTTTTACAGTGGTATGCGGCACAAACAGTTACAGTGGAGAGTACAATCAAAAAAATATTAATTTTAAAAATAAAGGTAAGTAATAGATTTGTGGTGTACGGCTGAACTTTGGAATGTAGGTAGAATACATACATAGTACACAGGTACAGTACATACATTGTAGATTAGCCAGTGTTTGTGAGTAAGATTGAAAACTATTATCAATTGCTCTAGATTTAGTATGTATATGTTATCCGCTTTCACTAGCCTGGGGAGCAATCATGGCACTGCCAACTTTGCTTGAGATGTTGCCTGATGAGGTCTTTAAAGGAGGCTTTGGATGATGTGTTTTGAATGCTAGTAGGGACAGAGTTCCATTTTTTAGCCACCAAACTACTATATAGTGCATCTCCAAAGCTATTGTAGCTGTTGGTGACTTCTAGTAGTAGTTTGCTAGATGATCTAAGAGGCCTTTTGGCTGAGTGATGTTGTACTAGGTTTTTGAGGGCAGGACACTTATTGGGGAAGTAATAGATAGAATGACAGAGGCAGAGCTGATTGTAGGTTAGGAGGTTGGGCAGTTCAAGCCAGTGGAGCTGTCTCAAAGCAGTACAGTGATGAGTTCTATATGAGCAATTTGCAGCAAAGCGAGCAATTCTGTTATAGCAAGCTTCCATTTTGCATAGTTCAGTATTGTTGAGATTAGTCAGAATGGGAGATGCGTAGAGTAGGGTGGATAGAAGTTGGGAGCGAGCAATGGCTGATCTTGTGTTGTTGGTAAGAAATGGTTTGATACGGTAGAGTGACCCCAGTTTGGCATGTACTTTTTAATAGTTAAGTTCAGATGACTATCAAATTTTAGGTGGGAGTCTATGGTTATTCCCAATAGCTTAGCCTGTGCCACTGGAGCAATTGGAGTAGCATTTGTGGAGTAGATAGTGAATTGACTGTTAGTGTTTTTGTTAGAACTGGTTATAATCATAAGCTGAGTTTTCTTTGGATTGAGGATAAGTTGGGCTTTGGTAAGGTAGTTTTCAACGTCAGAGAATGCTAGTTGAGTTGTTTGCAGGAGGGTGGGAATGTTTTGTGCAGCACAGATTAAGGTAGTGTCATCTGCATACTGAATTATAGATGCATGCTGTGTGGAGGTGTGGAGGTCATTTGTAAAGACTGTGAATAGTAGTGGTCCTAAGATAGAACCCTGTGGGACTCCTATAGTTATGGGCAGCTGAGGAGAGAGAGAATTTTCCCATTTCACAGCTTGGTACCTGTCAGTTAAGTAGCTTTGGAACCAGGTAAGAGTGGAATTAGATATTGTTGAAGTTCACACACAACCACAAATGTGGTGGACTGCAGATCTCAACATATGGAAAGCACACACTGGGCATGCTCGCACACTTTGATAAATGAGACATATGTCAGGCAACAAGCCATGGAATGCCTGAACTGGGCATGCTCACACACTTAGGCCATGTCTCAGTTTAGCAGTTGGCCACACATATCTGGTATTTGTATGTGTTAATCCAGAAACCAACCACAATACAGCAATCTGCCCAGTGCACACAGTTAAATGACAACAGAGACATAAGTTAAATAGTGGATCCCACACATATTCAAACATCTTCCACAGATACACAAGTTGTACATAGAAACAGGGAAACCTATGGCAATAAAGACCTGCAAACAGTTTATCAGCAACAAATATTGTGCATCTGAAAATTAAACATATGGGTGTAGAGGTCAATACTAGGCTGTTTGACCTAGGGAATACAAGCTTATCCAGAGTGTGCTTGGCATCTGCCTCCCCAGTACAGTAGGCTACTGTGCCTCTGTAAAGTAGGTCACAGAAGGCACCATTTAAGGCTAGTGTGCTGTGCCTCCATCAAGCAGGGACACAGTGGAGATCCCAGGGGTTGAATTTGCAATGTCACATCCATGTTTGAATCCTGCAAATGCTCAGTGTGTGTGTGTGTGTGTGTGTGTGTGTGTGTGTGTGTGTTTGGGTGAGGGGGGTTAGTGTGTGTGCAATTCTGTGTGAAAGAAATGTCCCTTTTGCCAACTAGAAGAACACACTGCATGATGCACTCTCCTCTTTCTAAACACTGATGATGTCAGCACCCTATAAGTACAACAGGAGAAAGGAAATTTTCCAGTAATTTGAATAGCGTGCTCCGCTAATGTATCTCTCCCAAGTGTCATAACATAGTTAGATAGGGGTTTAAATCCTGCAAATGCTCAGTGTGTGTGTTTGGGTAAGGGGGTTAGTGTGTGTGCAATTCTGTGTGAAAGAAATGTCCCTTTTGCCAACTAGAAAAACACACTGCATGATGCACACTCCTCTTTCTAAACACTGATGATGTCAGCACCCTATAAGTACAGCAGGAGAAAGAAAACCTCCCAGTAATGTGAATCGCACACTCTGCTAATGCGTCTCTCTCTCAAGTGTCATACCATAGTTAGGTAGGG
The DNA here is from genome assembly GCF_019279795.1 of Protopterus annectens. Lineage (NCBI taxonomy): Eukaryota > Metazoa > Chordata > Ceratodontiformes > Protopteridae > Protopterus > Protopterus annectens. The sequence goes on from NC_056739.1 coordinate 339,346,905, forward strand.
GTTTGAATCCTGCAATGCTCAGTTTGGGTGAGGGGGTTTAGTGTGTGTGAAAAAAATGTCCCTTTTACAACGAGAAGAACACACTGCATGATGCACATTCCTCTTTCTAAACACTGATGATGTCAGCACCCTATAAGTACAGCAGGAGAAGGAAAATGTCCCAGTAATGCAAATAGTGTGCTTCGCTAATGCGTCTCTCTCAAGTGTCATAACATAGTTAGGCAGGGGTTTGAATCTTACAAATGCCATGTGTTTTTGTCACACATTTGTTGTGTGTGGGGTGTTGCTCTTAATATTGTATGACATAGATCATATCAGTAATGTCAATGCACACGAGGTATGTGTGTGCCACATAGACATATGTACCTGTGACCTTAAATAGTTCCCATGAGTGAAGCCTGCCTCATGTGAATACATGTAATTTGCATTACACAACTTTATGACTGTGGTTTTCTGTGCAGGGGCTGCACTTGGTATGTGAATATACAGTGAGAGTAGTCTATGGTGTCATCTTACCAGCGAGGGATACACTTCTGCTCTGGAGCATATAGTCCACATGTTGGTGATGAACAGGTGCAGCATGTTTTCCCCTCTTGTGGGAGTGGTAACAAGTTGTTCCATAGCAATTGAGTGTATGGATTCTAGGAACTTTACACCTAGGGTGTTGGAGCTACAGTAATGCTCCCAGTCTATGTGTGGGTAAATGAAGCTGCCCAATATATTGTTGTTTGGAGACACCTGCAGATATTCATGTATTCTTAAGTAGGCCAAGTGGGTTACCTGGGTTTGGAAGTGTGGTGTGTGCCAGGCTATGAACTGGAAGGCAGTCTTACCCACTGTTACTTGCACATGGATAGTCTCTGATGCTTCATGCTGTGCCACCAACCTGGAGGTGTGTGTATCTTTGATGAATATTGATACTCCCCCTCCTGTTCTGTTTCGGTGCAAGTTTTGTGGCCAACAAGCATGGTATGAGGTATAACCTGCCAGTGCTGGGGTGCTTTTGGGGGCCTTGAACCAGGATTCTGTTACTGCACAGATATTGATGTTCTCCATGCTAAGGACAGTTTCCAGTGCATGCATCTTGAGGTTTACACTGCTGGCATTGAGTAGCATTACTATTAGTTTCCTATCCCTTGTGATACCTTTGGAGGTGGTCTTGTCTGTTGAGCCTTGCCTAAAAAAGGCACTATGGGTGTATCAAGAGCCTTTGCCAATATCATAAAGCCCATGGGTGACAGGTGCAAGCCGTCCCTAGCAAAGCAGTGTGGCTTGTCGAGCATGTCATCCCAGGCTGACAGGCACTGGATCCCCTTTGAATGACACTGAAACATAAGCCAATTGTCTAAATTGATCATCTTGTCTACATATTGTGGCATCACTCTTGGTGAGGGTAAGATGCTACTCAAGGTCAGGGTCATACCAGTCTGGGCCACATGCTCAGAGAGCTCCTCTATGTCTCTTATCATGTAGTCCAGGGAGGTACATCTCAGGTCATTCACACTGGCATGGACACTGACTGAGTCATATTTGTACATGCCTTGGAGTGACCTGTGTGCTTGTGTTATGTGGCAGATCATAGCGCCCGACAGGCATCTCACCATGACCTTCTCCTTGTTCAGCCTGGTGAGCGGGACATCAGTGTACCTGATGATAGAGGCACCCATCACAAGTGTAGCAGGTGTGTTATTTAGCCTTACATGCTGTGACTGTTCGGCACACTGGCTTTGTGAGCTATGTGTTGCACGCGTTCTGTTCTGGGGTAGCGGTTGCTTGTGTGTCTGCTTTGGAGGTGTCTGCTGCTTAGGCAGACCTTTATTTAGAGACTCCGAGTATGTTTGTGTGTGTTTATTTGTTTGGATTGCTGTCATGGTAGGTCTATGTGAGACTGGAATTGTAGTGACTGTGGTTTCCTTATCCTACTGACAGGTTTTGCCAGTACTGAGTTGAGAGAGCTTAGCCTGCAGTTTGGATATATGGTTGCATCTCTCACATGTGTTGGAATTTGTTGGGAGGAGGAGAGGGTTGTCTGTGTAAATGAGGAAGTTGTAACATTGCCTCTAGATTCCCAGATTCACCAGCTGGACCATGGAGGAGATTGACAACTGACCTTTGAACATGCTAGGATAGTATTGGGAATTCCTTTATAATTAACAACAAAAAGGGCCAATGGGGAACAAGGTACGCAAGGTGAGTTTGTGAGGGTGTAGTGCTTTTAATTTGTTAGTGCTGGCATATATAAATGCTTTAGTGAGCAAGTGCAAGGTAACTCAAATGCAATGTGTTACAGGTAACTTAATTGCATAAATGACAAACACTAACTTTCTGTCAAGTGAAACAAGGACATACATACAGTAAGCAATGCACGTGTCACTAGGGATCTACAGAGGCGCTGTAAAGCTGCGTTTCAGGTGGAATTAGTGTTTCAGGGAAATAACAAGCAAACAAGCATATAAACAAAGCTACAATCAGCAGGCATGGATCTAGTCTCTGCTACAGCAAACAAGGTGTACCAATTTCAGTAAGAAACAGTTCAAATATGCAGGCACTATAAGCCTTTATCCAGAAATTCCCAGCTCAGACGGGCAGAGTCCAGCGTCTCCTCCCACAAGAGTGCAGACCATGAACCTTTGTAATGTCAAATAACTGGCCTGAAGCCCAAGTGCTTAAACCAGAAGTAATACACATTTATAATGACAGACACTGAGCCCTCAATCAGCATTCCCAACTTAGTAGACTGTATGCTACCTGTCCTGCCACCACAGTATCCCTGACATTTAATGAGACTCACCTCCTGTCATAGTTAGTTGTGTGTTTTGGGGCTGTCAAGAATGGTATGAGGTGTAACCTGGTAGTGCTAGGGTGCTCTTTGGAGTCTTGAACCTGTTGTCTATTACTGCACAGATATCAACATTCTCCATGCAGAGTAGAGGTTGTACTGCATGCATCTTGCAGTTTACATGTCCACCATTGAGTATCATAACTTCCATTTTCTTATCCCCTGTGCTACCTATGTAGGTGGCCTTCAGTTTACAGCCTTACCACCAGAATGCAAAGATGTGCAGACATTACACTATGGTAATTAATAGGGGTGTACCAAACAATACAATGACAATCATACTGTTAATGCATCAGGCATGCTGGGATATACCCACAATGATATCATTACACTGTACAGTTGACAACATGATAATATTACTATACATCTATGTAGTCACCCTGTGCATCAGCACCATGTTAACCGGTCCTGCATCGATGTTACAGATTGCAGGAGGTGGCACAGTTTCATCATATGCACAGGGTGTGTACTTGGTATGCCTGAGTCTGCCACTGATACAACCAATCGACATGTATGTGTGTGTGTGTTAGTGAGGGACAATCATAGAAGATGGAGCAATGTTGATGCAGTGTGTGCGTGTATGTGTTAGCCCTAGGTGTTAGCATTATGCATGTGTGTATGCATGCACACAGTTCCACCTTGTGGCCGCCATATACAGGTGTTTGTGGACAGCCACAGACTGTATCTGCCAGGTCGTACAGATCACTGTCTCTGGCCATGGACACGGTACCTGTGCCTGGCAGAGGTGCTACGGACAGTATCAGGTACTAAGCCAGACTGGGTACTGTCATCAGAAGAAGGTGGTTGTTGACTGGAGACATGTCCCTGCTGGGACTGTCCAGAGCCACGTGCACGTGGTCTCCTAGGGCGGTCTAATGACAGCACAGACCCAGCATTGCTGGGGCTGGTACTGGCACTATGGGAGCGGCTGCGGGTTTGTTGTCATCCGTGATGACTGCCAGCTGCTGCTGTTGCTGGCATTCATCCACATCGATGCCTCAACCGCCCTGTGTTGCCCTGGCTCATGGACATGTAGTTGTGGAACAGATCTAATGTGTCCCCCCAATGTCTGTCAATGACCTCGGTGAAATTACAGATGGCAGCCGCAACGTCACGCATAGTGTTATTCATAGCAGTGCAATGTGCTCTCAGCTCTCTCAAACCCTGTCTGGTGTACCATTCCATACATGACTGTGCCTGCATTACAGCCTGGAACATAGCTGAGGTTGAAAGACCTCTGTGGGCACGTCTGACAGGGGCAGTACGACCACGGATGCTCCCACGAGAACCCCTGGACATCTGCCTGTGTGGTACCATGTCAGGACTCTGGCCATGGCTGCTGTGAGGGGATGCATGTGCCACAGATACCACATTACCCTGGTCAATGCCCACTGTATGCTGTCCATCACCTAGGGATATTGGTGGCAATGGATGTATTGGCAGGATGACTGTGCGCATTGATGGGGTTGACAGCTGTGTACTGTCGATTGGCTGACCAACAACAGACCCTGGCACACCTCCCTGTGCCATTACACAGGTATCATCATTATCACTATCCCCAGCAGCAGATTCAGGTTCCCTGCTGCACACCACCAGAGCAGCACCAGAACCTATGAGAAGAAGAAAGGAAACAGTTTACAATGTGCACACAATGTTACCACACATGCACACATGCACACATGTGCACATGCGCACATGCGCACATGCACACATGCGCACATGGGCACATGCACACATGGGCACATGCACACATGCACGCATGCGCACATGCACACATGGGCACATGCACACATGGGCACATGCACACATGCACACATGCACACATGCACACTCCTCAGTACATGACATGCAAACACACAGACACACCTGCAATCACACACATAGCAATACCATTTTAGGGTATTATTACTATTACTATCATTAGTATTAAAGGATTGTTATTACACACTCACCAGCATGGATTGGCTGCCTTGCTGTTACACCAGAGGGACCTGCACAAATAAGACAGTCATTATCAGTGGGCACAACTGTGCCATTGATACTGTGAGTATGATACAGTTCAGTAGTACAACAGTTGGCTTTCACAGGTCTACTGCCGATATTGGGAATATCACTCTTGCACAATAATTACCAGGATAATAGCTACAAACACAGTACACACCTCACACATGCATAAACTACCAGTGTAGAGAACAGTCAACTATAGATATGGCATGTTACCTGCATACTCCAAGTCATCCTGCTGGGTGGCTCCAGCCTCCATCATTACACATGTGTGCGGATGTTGTTGTTGTTGGGCTGGAGCCACAACACTTAGGAGGAGCCCCTCCAGTCTGGTGAGGGGGGGTGTATAGCCGCCCAACCACCTGTGGCAAGCTGTTGTCTGTGGATATCAGAGGCATGCTGATGGACATTTCTAATTAAATCACTGCAGTGATGGCGTATCTGCTCATATGTCCGGTTGTGCATGCCTATGTCATTTACCCGATGGACAAGGTCTTGCCACAGTGCAGCCCTCTCCTGCTGGTTCTGGCTGGTGCGGGAAAAGATTGTGGCAAAATCCTGCACCAGGCTCTGGTGTATCTCCTCTTCCTCTGCAGCAGAGTATGTGGGATTGCGCTGGTGCACCATTGCTCTGGAAGGAAAAGAAAAATATGTGAGCAAGTGATATGGCACACATAAAACTCTACTGTAGTGATATCACTAAACTGCCATATATAGCATCTGTCTGTCTATTGGGGGATACACATGTAAATGACCACATATCAGTGCTCAGCCGACAACTCTGTGACAGTGCCTGGCACACTCCATACAACAAACAAGTATACTCCAGCAGTCGGCACACTGTTTGAGGTCCAATGCACAGCCTCACACTGGGGGTTTGTATCAAGGTAATATATGGGGAACATTGTCAACCCATGCAATGCATGCAATGCACATACAAATGTCACTGGTAATGCACCGTAGTCTTTGTTGCCATAACCATACCTACACCACAGTCACATACAGGGAACCGCAGCACAACATATGGCAGTGTAGTATGTTTGTATCCCAATACCTGACACAACTTTCTCTGGCCTCACACCAAGGACACACACTACCATGACAGACACAAAGTCATGCTGAGCAATCACACCATTACAGACCTTGCACACAGTCAGTGGCACACTCATTCCACCTCACATAGTTGGTATTGCAATGAGTACATGTGTGTGTGCATTGTGTCATAGGCAGGTAGTATGCTATTGGGCCTGGGCCTACAGCAGCATACTGTTATGCTACCCTGCCCCTTGGGACACATGTAATGTGGTTGTACTTGCTCCTGTCAAACAGTTACACAGGGTGACTCATATGGCATACTACCTATCTGCATAGCATTCAACAGGGGTATGTCTGACATCTACTAATGGGGAGCCTTGCTTTGTAATGCTGGGTGGTTTACTCCAGGGTATGGCCTATTTGTGGGTAGGAACCTGTACCTCCACCATGTGCTCTTTACTGCGGTGCCAAGGATGACAGACATAGGTCATTTATGCTGGGGATATTGTGAGGTGTTACCATGGTTGTTGGACAACTGTTATGGGTGTGACTTAACTATGTATATCCAGCAGTGGTAACCTCTGTGTCGGTAGTTTGAGAGGCACTCTATCTGTGGTTTTGTCAGTCACTCTGCATAGGTAATGTGTTTGAGGGCATTATCACTGTTTGTTAGGTATGACTGTGTCCTTCTCCCTTCCTGTAGTTGTCATGGGAGGTACATACCATGTAGGACATTGTGAGGTGTAGAGGGATACAGTGACCTACATTTCACTAGCTGACACACCATTTCTGCTGACATGTACCATGTACAGATATTACAAGACTGGTGTGCCACTGTGAATATCAAAGGGGAGGCTATTGTACACTTGTTTCCCATGTTCCCTCCTGACACATCCAGTAGTAAGCAGGCAACCACATATGTGGTGGTTAGTTGTGTAAGTGTTTTGGAATGGGGTATGGTACTCCTGTATCCACACTGGTGTTCAGTACATGCCTTTGTCACCAGGCCAGGCACCTCTTGCAATACATCTGCACACATGTGCCTCTCTCAGTATATATATATATATATATATATATATATATATATATATATATATATATATAGAGAGAGAGAGAGAGAGAGAGAGAGAGAGATATTCATATACATAGATATCTGTAGACATTCATATCTGTCTGTATATGTGTATGTATCTATATATATCTATATATGTATGTGTCTATTACATAATATATGTATATACATATTCTATCCATCTATCTATATATGTTCATAGGTTCATAGGTAGGTACTAGGCTATCGGCCCTAGGCCCATACAAGCCTAGCCAATAAATGTACCCTGGCTTTCACCACCCAAGAAAGGTATTTTTTTATGCCCGTGTCGAGCAGTACCACAGAAGTGATCCCCGGGGTGAATTTCCCATTTCCCATCCAATCATCAAGATCTTTCTTGAAGAGTGCTAATGAGGAACTCTGTTTGACATAGATTAGTTGTCTGTTCCAGAGTATGGGAAGTGTCTGGGACAGGACTCTATCCCTCCAGCATGTTCTGTTTATTGTGGTGACAAGGTTAAGGTCCCTAGAGCATGTAGCTCAGAGGGATTGGGATTTCTTTAAGTGGAGCATGTCCAACAGCTCTAGGTTTGACATAGCTGTGTATGTTAGGCAGAGATCACCCCTGAGTAGGCGATATGCCATGGAGTCAAGCTGTAGTTTTTTGAGATGGTCTGCATAGGGCATCTGTTTGAGGCCAGTAATCCTTTTTGTGAGGTATTTCTGTGGTCTTTCCAGTTGTTGTAGTTGTCTGTGAGGTACATACCAAAAGGGGCGTTGTACTCTATAATGGGTCTAATAAGTGATGAGTTGAGAGAAACAATGACCTCTTTTTTCTGGATGGGAATCCTTTTGTGATGAGATGAGCCACATAGAAAGATTTCCCGACCACTGTGGCGATGTGATTATCAAAGGAGAGACTACTGTCCACCTGTGTCCCAAGGTCTATTATCACATTTTCGGCATTAAGTAGACTACCAGCTATGTGGTAGTTCATGGGTACAGAGTTTTTACCAAAGGGGATGACAATACACATTTTGGCATTGAGCTTCAGGCCATGGCTTTGACACCAGGTATCTGTCTCAGTGAGGCCCTTTTGTAGTTTGCCCACATCGTTAGGAGTTGCGATTATGGCTCCTAGTTTGCAGTCATCTGCAAACTTTGTTAGCCAAAGACCTTCTGTGTTGGCCTGCACTTCAGAGAAGTAGATACCAAACATGAGAGGTCCCAGGACTGAACCCTGTGGTACTCCACTTGTCACTGGTCTGATGTCGGATTTGGAATACGCTACTTTCACAGTGTGGGTTCTGTCCATGAGCCAGATGGCAACCCATCTTATGATATAGGGATTTATACCTAGTTTAGTGTGCTTGTCTATAATTCCAGAATGGGGGATGGTGTTGAAAGCCTTGGCGAGATCTACATAAGCTGTGTGAGCCATTTTACCATCATGTATGGTTTTGGTGACTGCTTCAAAGAAGTCAATCAGGTTTAGGAGACATGATCTGCCTTTTACAAATACAAACTGAGTAGGGTCCAGAGTTTGGAGATTACCAATGTCTTTGTTTATGAGTTCCATGATGATACATTCCATGGCCTTGCAGAACAGGCTCGTCAGGCTAATGGGGCGGTAGTTACCGTGGTCCGTCGTGGCTCCCCCTTTGTGGAGTGGGATGTGTTGTGGTGCACCATTCAGTGGGTACAAAGCCTGAGGTGAGGCTATGATTGAACATGGTACTGCGGTAGGGTGCCAGTTCATTCAGTGGTTCGTGTAGAACGCAGCCTGGGATATTGTCAGGTCCCATGGATGCTGTGTTCTTGGCTTTGGAGAGTGTGTTTTTTACCTGTGCAGCCATGATTATAGGAACTTTGCATTCTTCCAGTATAGAGATGGGCCCTCTAGTGGTTAAGAGAGGGGTAAAGTTAGCACTGAACCTATCTGCCAGGATGTTGGCAATATCAGTTGGTTCTGTATATTTAGTCCCATTATGCTGTAACTCAGAGCAGATCTGAGTGCTCCCATTTAGATTCTTGACATAGCTATAGAATGCTTTGTGGTTGTCTGTAGAGTCAGTGGCAATTTTGTTTTCATAACTAGCTTTGGGGGATTTTATGAGGGATTTCAGCTTCTTACTGAGGTTGACCAGGGATTTCCTCCAGTCATGGGAATTTACTTATTTTTGCAACAGTTTCTTTCTTCTGTTGTAGAGTTTATTTATGGCAGAGGACCACCAGACTGGCTTCCTTTGTCTGGAGGATAACATTTTGGTTCTATTAGGAATAGCATGATCCATGCACTCGTGTAAGTGCTTATACAGTGCATTTGTGTAGGATTCGGCAGTCATACCTCTATTGTCCGTCTGCATGGGTGTCATGCAGTTTGCCACTTCTGTCTTAAGAAGTGTGAAGTTGGCTTTTGAGAAGTTTGTTACGATGGTTTCCCTAATTGGGGCTGGGGGTGGGATGTGGGTGTCTAGGCTGATTACCTTGTGGTCGGATCTGACCAACGAGGAATTGACCTCTGGTGTGGAACACCGGTTTCCCATGTTGGTGATGACCAAGTCTGGGATATTGCTGCCCCTGGTGGGGGTGTGAATAAGTTGATCCAAGGCGTTGGTATTTATGAATTCTAGAAAATGTTGAGCAAAAGAGTTGGTACAGGAGTAGTTTTTCCAGTTAATGGTGGGGTAGGTGAAATCGGCCATTATTAGGGTGTTGGATTGTACCCAATACTTTCCAGTGTATCATGAAATGAGGGGTGTGAATCCTGGGGCATGGTGGGGGGTCTGTAGCAAGCTACAATTTGGATTACGGTCTTGCCCAGAGTTAGTTGCACTTGGATAATCTCAGATGCATTATGCTGTGCAACTAGCCTGGAGGTGTGGATATCCTTAATGAATATGGACACGCCTCCACCTTTAGCGCTTCTTTCTGGGTTAGGTGGCCAAAAGGTGTGGTATGAATTGAAGCTTGGTAATGCAGTGGTGCTCTCTGGAGCTTTGAACCAGGTCTCTGTCACTGCACAGATGTCACAGATGTCACCGTTTATGGTGGTGAATTTGTCATTTAAACCTTGCCTAACAAAGGCACTATAGGGGTGGCAAAAGTCTTAGCCAGTATCTGGAATCCTGAGGGCGACAGGTGCAGGCCATCTCTGGCAAAGCATCATGGACTGTCGATCATGTCGTCCCAGGCAGACAGATGCTGGATCCCCTTAGAATGACACCAGAAGCTTAGCCAATTGTTGAGGTCAATCATTTTGTCCTTGTACTGTGGTATCATTCTGGGTCTATATATTTCTACATCCCTCTCTATCTATGTATACATATATACATATTATATATAGATACATATATAAATATACATACATATACATATAATATATATATATATATATATATATATACCTTTTTATTTACACATACGAATACACACACTAACATACTGTTAAACATTCATTACTGTACAACCTACATTGTACGCTGCACTACAACCTACATTGATATGTGCACATAGCATCCTTCACATACATATGTATGTCCAGCCTTCACTAACAGTTGCAGTATGTCCCCTGCCCTATGCACATCTTCATATATATATATATATATATATATATATATATATATATATATATATATACAGACTGCTAACACATATGGAGGGTTCACAGTATGTAGACTATTACATTATTAGTTTACATTACCTTTGTTGGGCACTGCTATTTTTGATGGCTTGCTGCTTGTTAGCCTGCTGTTCTGTATTGTTTTATTTTCGGCTGTCTGTGTCTCTTATTCATTTTTTTTCTCTCTAATCTCTCTCTCTTTCTCTCTCTCTCTCTCTCTATCTCTCCCTCCAGCTGTTGCAATGAAAGTATTGCATGTGTGGACTGGGAGTACAGGCTGCTTTTGTAGGTATATGCAGATGTGCATGTGATGGCCTCTGCACCAATTGTTAGCCAGCATTTGCTAATTGCATGCAGCCTGCTGTGTGGTAATTGCAGTTCTCACTGTGATTTCAGGACAGTGCTATAAAATGTTAGGTGAGGTAGGCGTAGCCCTTTCAGATTTTCAAGGTGGGGACCATGCTGGTATGCTGTGGACACTGTTGTGTGAGCATAAAGGTTGGTATGTCTCTCATATTTCAGGCTGTGTTGTAGGCACTGACATGCATGTTGTACTGACACCTGACTATTGCTTCCTCCAGTTTATTCTTCTCAGTGTGTATGTTAACTGACACCTAATAATACTAATACTGTTTAAATGGGAGTATGTGCTTTCCTGTGGAACTTGTGGAGTAACTGGTTTACAGCAGTGGCTTTTGCAATTTGTTGCTATGGTTTCACTATTTAGCCTTTACATTCACTCCTTGAAGGCCTGCTAGGTGTCTTTACTGGAATGTGTTGCTATGGCTTTTCTATTTTCCATTCACATTCACTCCTTGTAATGCTTGCTATATTTCTTTCAGCAGCAATTCCTTATATGTTTGTTGTGGTTTGGTGGTACTGTATGCAGTCTGGTCTGGCCAATGTGTGGGGCTTGACACCTACAAGGGTATTTTATTTTGCTGCTGAGCAGTAGTGGCGCCTTGTACTTTGTACTAACAGTTATGGATAGCAGGCACATGCAGTGCTTGTAAACTGTTATACTGTCCTTCTGTTATTAGTTGAATACCTCCTTTGATATTTGTGGGTTGTACACCTACATGTGGGTGTGCTTGTGGAAGCTATTCTACAGCTATTCACAAAGTGTGTGACAGCAGACAGAATGATATGCCTGTGAGTTTGTGACACTTGCAGGCCTCAGATACTCGCCCTCATGTGTATCTTTTATCAGCCTCAGGGAATGGTTCATATCAGTGGGATACACCCATGATATATTTCAGATATTCTGCAGTTGTGACTGTGGGGTATTTTGAGCATGTGTATTAATACACCATTTCTGACATGCACGTAGTGCATACTTTCAGTAGTTGACAGTTACCATTACGTGGGACAAAACACCTTTCTGCCTACTGTTAGTACATTTCACAGGGAGTCAGTGGGGCACAGTTAACATTTGTTTTCAAATCAGGGACATCCCTGTAAATCAGTCCCAGTTGCGAGGTCTGGCCTCTTACCTGTTCAAATATGGCAGTGTTTATCCTGCTCTGATAGTGTGTGTGGTTTGCAAGATGCTACTGTCACATTATTACCTACTAGCTACCGACTAGCATGGCTGTTTCTCTTATCACACTAATGTTATACAAATCCAGAGGAATTGCCAGTAAAGATACAAGAAAAGCTTTGTGGAATAGCCTTCCTATATTCCCTTTACATTCAGTCCTACTATTTCATGATATATTGCTTTCAGCACAAAGTTCTTGTATATCAGTCATGGCTTAGTGGTAAGTCATGCAGACTAGTGTTTCCAAGGTCCTGGTTCGAGACTGACGGAGGATTTTGCTGCTGAGCAGACTACAAGCCTTGTCATTCAGAGTGACTAAGGCACTTTTAAGCAGTTGTAAGTGGGTTAGCGCTGGTTTGCGCGGAGCTCACGCATGCGCACTGTCGCTTAGCTTCGCTCACACACGCTTAGCTAAGCACACACAAGCGCACACCAGCTTACTACTGCTTAAAAGTGCTTACTCTCGCACACACCCGCACTAATTTCTTTGAAAGAAAAGAAAATGGGGAGATAGGACAGTGGTGAAAAAGGGGGCACAAAGAGGGTAGGACAGTAGGAAAACAAGCTCGGGATTTGCAGGAAGGATGTAGGAAAGGCCCATAGCTGCCCATTTCTTTATCAGCAACAGCTGTGCATATGTCTGTAATTTGGTGTGAAATTTGAAACCTTCCACCCCTGAGAGAGGGGTGAGGACAACAAAATATGTTGTACAGCCAATTGTAATTACCACTTCACATGTCCAGCAGACATGTCTGCAAAATGGGCAACTATGTATGGGGCATAATTTTTTTGCGGGAACAGAGTGCCCTTTTTTTTTTTTTTTTTTTCAGGTGAGAGTGGAATGTGAGGTACAGGAAGTAGGTATATTTGGGGAGGTAGGTAGGGGAGGTTAACAGACAAGACAAACAAGACGCATACAGGGGCGGAGTATGACACATGTGGGGGGGGCACAATTGATGGGGACGGATGTTGGGATATCGCGAGTCCATGAGCCCACAGATGGCAACAGTGGAACTGAGATCCCCACCCATGAGCAGTTGCCACTGTGCCTTCACAGCCCAGGACAGGGCTGTGCTGGGGGCTGTGTAGGACGGGCAGCAGGGACACCCGTGAGTTGTGCCACCCGAGCCTCAAGCTGGCGTAGGGGTTCAAGCACAGAATGCCTGATCTCGCTACGCACCACAGACCGGACACTTTGGAGGGTGAGTGGACGGTCTCCTCCGGCCACGCTTGCAGAGGGGGGACGAGCCCCATCCCCTGCATCGCTTTCACCCGAAGGTGGCACAGGTCCACCGGAGGAGGTTCCGGCCTGGGCACTAGTGCCAGGTGCACTCGCCAGCTGAGGTAGGAGAGGTGGGTCCGCTGGAACCCGCCTTCCGTGTTGTCCTATGTTTAGAAATATTTTATGACATTTTGGGTTAGTAACAAACAATACCATTCCAAATTAGTTGTAACAGCATGCATCAGTATTCCCATTAACCAAACACCCATGAATTCCAAACATTGAACAGCAAGCATAACACATGCATATTTTGAACAACAGTACACAATCCAACAGCATGCAGGGTCGATTGATGGCAACAGGCCATCAGGTTTGGATATGTGAACAGGGCACATGCAGCAACGTACATGCAAATATGTTTGAACCAACAGGACAAATGTCCATAGGAATTGATTGTGAATACACATACCCAGTTTGTTGTGGAATGGCATTATTTGTGAATATAGGGTAGGGTGAAGAAATATTTCATTAACAACTTCAACTACATATACATATGCTGTACATCTCTAGTAGCTGCAGATATATATACCCTAAAGGTCTTAGTACAGTTTCCTATATGTAACCTTAGGAATGTCAGTGATGGGACTGTTGCTGCTACATTAATATACATTGCATTTTTATTCATACACATTTCATATCTGGCTACGTTCAGGTACAGCATCCTGCTACATTTCATTTATATGGCTCTAGACAACTGTGGATGTTCATTATTTCATACAACCATACTATCTCCATATTGCAAGGGTACAGCAACATATACAAATTGTGGGACAGACACATTCCAGCTTCAGTACTTTATTTCAAACATTTCACTTTTTGGTTGTGGCTGTCTCATTCATTTCATTATGTACTGACTGCAGTATACTTTATTCAGAAGTTATAACAGCTTTCTTGGTCAATTCATACCTCTTTCTCACACTCTCACTTGTTTTATTTTTACAATTCATGATGGTACTTTATTCTAGGCGTTATTAACATGTCATACCTGATTACAACAATCCTTTCCAACAGACTCACTTGTTTCATATGGCAGATTTTCTAAGGGGATGTATTTGACACATATCTATTATCTTTAGCTTGTTTACCACTGATTTTCAGGCTGCTGCAGGTTATGTGATATTACACTTCAGGTGGGTAATCACTATTTCAGACTTGTTTACTTTTTATTTCTGGATTACAGGCTGCATCACTTATCTAATCATACAGTACTAGCAGAATCTTTCTTCTAGTGTTATTTGAACTTTATTAATATGTAACTACACTGAACTCTTTTACAAGCTGTCTCACTTATATTGTATAACAATTACAGAAATATAATTACCAACCTGCCAGATGGCGCAACCGCTTCAGCCTATCACCATAGGCTCGCCGATTCGCGGAATGCACACCTGCAGCTGTAATATAAATGAAGTAATATTGGAACATACATCTCCATAATATCAGCTAGGATAATTCCTTACATACATAATTACATGGATACTTACTCAGTAGTGGGGTGTTGGGCATTTGCCGGGCCTCCTGGATCCAATGGTTCAGTTGGTCCTGCTTCCGTCTCTTCAGGTCCGCATGGTGGTGACGGACCTGTTCACTAGTCCTTGGTATGCCTGTGGCACTGGTGAGATCATGTGCCAACCGGTTCCACGCCTCTGCCTTATATGCACCCCACAGAACCTGGCCCTGCATGAGTTGAACCTCATGATCGTGGACTAGGAGCCAAACCATGTATTTGGACTCCTCAACACCCCACCTCTGTGCTCGAAAGCGACTACCCTCTCCTACACCTGCCATCCTGACTGCAAATAGGTTCCACAATCAGTTATGCTGTGTATTCCCGCCTATGGGGCTTATATATGCCGTTTTTCCCGCACTTATCTGTGATTGGCCATTTTGGAATTGTATCAGCTTCACAAAACCTGCTTTGTCATGCTTCTATTTCCATTCATTCCTATATATATGCTAATACTGCATTTTTCAGTATAGCTGTCATGGCTTAGTGGTTCAGTACTTTGACTATGATGCACAGTATCCTGGGTTCGAGCCTATTTTACTACTGTCTAGACAGGCTAGGAGGTGTGTCTGTTTAAAGGCGGCTTTGATACAGGTTGCTCAACGTTGCCCGCCGGTAAGCCGGATGGCGCATTGGTTAACGTGTTATTTGGCTATGAGCATGCATATTACACTGTGTGAAATGTTGCGCAACTACGGGTACACACTTTCAGCGTGTTAAAGCACTGCTCAACTCCGGGCACTCCTATTACGCCTGTTAAACCACTGGTCACCTGCGGGCAAACATACTCAGCTTGTTAGAGCGCTGCTCAGCTATGGGCACTTATAAAATATTTTATTTTTTTATTGTGTCAGATTTTTTCATAAAAACATGGCCCATTTCATTGCATTTTACTTAAATTATAATTGTATATATATACATATATGTCAGGGGATTGTTTTGTGCTTATTTCACTAAAAATAAAAAAATGATGTTGCTGGGGCTTGAACCATGACTGCCACTTCTTTGGCTGATGTCTCTACCGCTACGCTATTGCTACTTGGCTTATTTTGCATATTTAGAGCTTATATGCTTTTTCAATGACTGCTAACTGTGGCTGAGCGAAGGGCACACCCGCGCAAACGAGCACAATTACGGGCAAACATTTTTGAAATAAAAAAAAAATGCAAACTGTTCATTTTTATGTTTTACATTTCAGTTGGGTTAATAGTCTGTAGGGGCATGTGTGCTGTTGTGTTTCTTGACATTTCCGTGGACTCGCTCATGGGAGTTAACTTTTGGGACTGTGATTCTTCTGGGGGCGTGTCCCTTTGCAGGTCTTGCCATGTGGACACGCCCCCTACATTGCTACATGGACCGTGTTAGCCTAGGGTGTGATTCAGCATGCCCTCATGAATATGCATGGAATGCTGATATCACCTCGTTTAACTGCAGCCTCCGTGTAAGACTTGCTAACTCTTACACGGAGGCTTCGTGAGTCCTGCAGACTATGTTTTCCTGCAAGGGCTAAGTCACTACCAACAAGCTTTAACATTAGAAAGTATTAAATGCTTGCTTAACTCAATATAATAAACATTACTAAAATAGAAACTGAATTCGAGAAATGAGTAGAGAGAGGAAAGAAAAAAATAACTAATAGGAAGAAGAAGAAGAAGAAAAAATGAAAACAATAAATATGCTATATATATATATATATATATATATATATATATATACATATATATATATATATATATATATATATATATATATATATATATATATATATATGTGTGTGTGTGTGTGTGTGTGTGTGTGTGTGTGTATATATATATATTTTTTTTTTTTTTTTTTTTAAGTGTAATAAAGATTTTACTTTGTAATATATTTGCTGGTATCTTATGTTTTAAAAGAAAAAAGTCCATTGCAGGCAATAAAGGGAAAGGTGAGTTAACTTACTTCCCTTTAAGTGTCTTAGTAGTTTTATCACTTGTTATTGTTGTTCCATCAGTAGCTTGTCTTTTTAAACTTGGTAAAGAGAAGTCCATGTCTTCTAGTTTATCTAATAGATTGTTTCTTCTGACAAAATCAGTAGCTTCTTTAAGATTGTTAAAGATTTTCTGTCCATCTGGTAAGGTAATCCTTATTCTAGCTGGAAAAATTATATGAGCTTATATGTTAGCTTTTTTAAGGTCTTTGATTAGAGGAATGCATGCTTTCCTTTTAGTTATAGTGGTAGATGTATAATAATTGTCAAATTAGATGTTCCTTCCATTGTCTTAGATGGGGTTCCCTGCCCAAGCAGCTCTCAGAATTAAATCTTTATCCTGAAAAGATAAAAATTTGACAATAATAGATCTCACTGAGGATGAATTTTTTGAGAGAGATTGATTAGATAGAGACCTGTGAAGTCTCTCGATTCCGAATGACAGGGCCTCAGGAAGGTTTAATACCTTAGGTAACCAGTTGTCAAAAGAAGAATCATGTTGTTACCTTCAGTCTTTTCAGGGTCCCCATAAATTCTAATGTTATTTCTTCTTGATCTTGATTCCAGGTCCTCTGTTTTTTCTGTTAAGGAATTATTTTGCTTCAGAAGAAATTTAATTTGAATCTCATTCTCCATTTGTCTTCCATCTAATTCATTGACAGATTTTTCTATGCTGGCAATTTGGTCTGAATGTTTTGTGATTATTTCTTTCATATCTTCAAATTGTTTCCTGCTTTCTTTCTTCATGTTTTCCATTATATGTTCCAAATTGTCCATTTTTGTTGAGAGGTCTTGAATACTACTAATTATAATTTGGAGTCCTTTTTTCATGAGAGAATCTTGTACTGATGATTTTGAGTGGCTCATGACTGCAGCAATCTGTATACAGCTTCAGAAGTTCTGACAGTAAAATGTGAGGAAAATGCAATAAAAGTTTGAATTTTTTTTCCAGAAGATAATCCACAATAGTATAAGGAATAGCTATGATGTAAAATCTTTGAAGTTTTTTAAATAAAATTATAAAAATCCTGTCAGAAACATTACTTCACAGGCAGAGCAATAAGAAAGTGCTGTTCTCACTCTGGCATCCTGGCCACGCCCCTCAAAGGAAAACTTTGTATTGGTTAAAGTGCAAATTCCACAGTTTTGTGTTGTAGGCTGTACATTCTTTCAAAGTTTTGAGGACAGAAGGAAGAAAAAGATAACAAAAATGTTTGTGTTTGCTTTCATATGTAGCATATCTGTAGAGATTCTTCAGGGATTTAGTAAAGAACATGGATGTGAGGTATATGTTTGCATCAGGAGCAGTAATACCAAAAGTTGTTGCGTATATGAATGATTCCTATATTCCAGTTAAAGGTCACGAGGATGCGGTGAGAATGCTGATAGAGTGCAGTGAATGACGAAAAGAGGGAGAGTTCCTAGAATGAAAATGTGAAGCTTTTTGACTGAGGAATTGGGAAACAGGAATGTGTGATTGAGTCTATATTGCCTCAGCAAAAAACTCTATGTGCGAATACCTAAACATCGACCCCTATACAGCGAACCGCGAAAATCCCGAATGCACTAAACCACGAAAAAAAAATATCGAACTGTCATAGTCGGCTAACCCCACCACCCACTACATACTACCTAACCAAACAAAATAAATAAACCACATACATACACTAACCAAACCCTACTTCTAACCTAAACTAAAGCACCAAAACCCTACCTCCAACACTACACTAAACCCCACAAACACAACTATCTATGCACTCTCCTTAACCCGTCCCTAACCCTAAGGTCCATAACTACCACACACATCCCCTACAGACATACACCTAAACAAAATAAATAATACACATACATACACTTAAAAAACCCTACACTGTTCACTACACTAACTCTTACATACATTACCTATCATTCATACATTACCTATCTATGCACTTACCTTAAGCCAAATCCTAACACTACAGTCCTATCTATCGCACACTTACCTTACGGAGCTATACCACAGACGGGCCAACCAAAACAAATCAACATTTCGAAATTTGCGCTTTTGAACATTCGGGGTTTATGTACTTCTTTGAATTCGCCTAAAGGGATTTTTGATCGCGTAATAGGAAACCGTGTGATTGAAGGTTTTCATATAAAGCATGGTTTTAAAAGAAGTTCATGATTTTCTTTCAGTTCTGGAGACTTGGGCAATACAACATGGAATTTAATTTAGATTTAGCTGAAAGTATTGCTCAACGTGATTGTTAGTGCTTTGGATATTAAAAACAGAGAAGGAAGAGATTTTATTATGAAATACCGTTTTTAATTCCCTTTTTTATTTGTATCAAACATACTTTTTATATCAACCCCTTATTGGGTAGGGAAATTGAGTATTTTTTATGGCACTTTGGGTTTAAAGTTAAATCCAGTGAAGCAGGATATAATACATGATTCAGTGATTAAAATAGAGTTGTGTACACTAAACCCAATGACACTCTCCTTTTTTATACATTTTTTTTTGCTTTATAATTTAATACAGGTGCTGCAATGGGAGACTCATTGGATCAAGAGAAGAGGATGGAATGAACAGAAGAAACATTGTTTAAATGATAGTTTGTGGGGGATAAGGAAAGCTCGATGAGGACTAATGGACGCGTGATAAGTATGCATGTTGAGAAAGAGGGAAATTATACAAGATGGTACTGTGTGACAGTGTGATATCAGAGTTTTTTTGCGTTTGTTGTACTGTGAACTGAGTAATTTGGGGAACAACAATAGGAGTGAAAAGAAGGATAAAAGAGGCACATATTCCAGTTTATGTGTTGAACACAGTCTGGATGTTCAAGAAAGGATTCTAGTAAAGGCAGGCCTCAAATACTAACAGTTGGATGAGAGGTGCCACATGGGTATGAATGTTTACATAAAAAAAATACAGTGTTTATTTGCTACTTGAATTTTCTTTCATTAAAAATTTTAGCAAATGAACTAGTTGAGCAGGTTATATATTAAAATGTGATATATGAGTTGCAGCATATAAAATGGGCCATTAATTATATTGTTTCAAAGGTGTTGGTTTCAGCTTTATGATGGCATGCATGGAATGCAAACTGACTGCTTTATTTTCAAAAAGTGTTTTTTAGTCTATACAACTTAGTTTAGTTGTTCTTTTTATGTACCAGGTAGAAAGTTTTGAAGTTAAAGAAAAAACTGTAGTTAGTGGAAACAGAAAGACTCTGCATAGGAGATACGCATTTGTTGCATTAGATCAAGAACGGGTTGTTGCTGCTTTCTTTCTAATTATGTGTATTTCCTGGTGATATCCTTTTTTATCTTTTTGGTTTTCTTTTATATAATGTGTATATGTGTGAGTGTGCGTGTTTGTGTGTTTTTAATAATTATTTTCCCTGTCTACCTATTCACATTCCTTACATTGCGACGCAACAGCAACTAGCCATAATGGTTCCTAAGTTCTGTATCTTTTTTATTCTATCAAATGTCATAATATCTACCTTCCCTTTGCTCCTGTGATGCCCACCTCCTTTTTTCTTGGTTTAATGGACAATCTATGAGTTACTGTCAACTACTACAGCCAGTAATTATATTTACATATCTCCCCTTTCTTCAGATTGATGGGAACTGGCACAGATAATTCTTCTGAGAGTATTATCTCTAACTCCTTCTCATTACAAGTCTGCTGTCTTCATGTTGCTGCTTCTACTACTTTTTCAGCTGTGTCAGTGAAGTGGCGATTGTTGCCAAAATGCACCACAATGTACTTCCTCCATTCACCCTTGGTGACCAGTTTGTTCCCATCCTACCACGTCTAATTATAAACCCCAAAATAATTTCACTGAGATCTGGTCTCTACTTTCTCCTCTGCCAAGACTAAATCTCAATCTCATTGGTGACCAAGACATTAGACATTGACATTTTCTCAATCTTCTCTGACTGAAAAGCATTTCTTCACTTCCACCTCCACAGCAGTATGCTTTATATATGCAACATCTTCTTTTCCACTTGTACAACTGATCCCTCCCCCTTTCTTACTAACCAGGGTGGTTGCTGCCCCCAACCCCCATGCTGCAGCATGTTGCCATCCATCTTGCATTAATCCTACAAACCATAGCTACCATTCTCTCTCCTTTATTCTCTGTCACTTCTATCAGGTGTCCTGTCCAGTCTCTTACTGATCTCCCAGACATGTTGTCACTTGCATGGAAGCATCAGTCTCTAACAAACCTTCATCATTTGTCATTGCTATCTGCATGTTTTTCCTATATTCTCTAACTTCTAAAGGCCTCTTCTTTTGTGGCTGCATTTCCCACATTCTCCCAACAGTTTGCTTTGGGTCACCCAAATAGTCCGACACCCTGGCATAAAAAACACACCAACAAATAAGGGTAATGGATGGAGGGCGGGAGTGGCTACTGCAGCTGTGACCATTGAAACATCCTCTGTTATGTTAAGTTCAACTTAAACAACTGTACACTGTTCATCATATTGATCCCTGTTGCTGTAGCCTTTGCTATATGGGTAGTTTACTATAGCTAACTGCATTTGAGAGGTGGGAAGAGAAGAGATTGGGAATGGTCCTAGCAAATCCTAGAGAAGGAATCAAGCTTATAGTGCTTTGTAAAGCTATGTACAGAGGACCAAGTTGCAGCTTCCAGAATATTTCTAGATTCCATCCCTTTCCAAAAAGCCGTAGATTAAGCCAAGACTGTGCTGCAGTGGGCTTTGACCCTGCCTGGAGTAGATTTGTTATGGTGAGTATAGCTAAAGGTAATAGCCTTAGACAACCATTTGGAATAGTCTGTTTTGACACAGGTTATCCCTTCTTACATTCACAAGAAATAAATAACTGATGCAAAGACCTGAGAGATTTATTTCTGTCAAGATGGCAAATGAGTTGTCTGTGGACATCCAAGGCATGGAGTATCCTTTCTCCCTTATTTTTAGATTCAGTAAAGAAAAAGGGGAGATAAATAGTTTGGCTTAAAATAAACTTAGATACCACTTTAGGTGGAAAAGAAGGACTACATCTCAAATAAGTCCTGTCCCTATGAAAATGAGGTAGGATTGACTCAACATAATGGTCTGCAACCAGATACCCTTCTTGCAGAGGTCAGAGCAATCCGTAAAACTGTCTTCAATGTAAGAACGTCAAGTCAGCCAGATTAGCTTTTTCAAATGAAGAGAGCATTACCTCCTCTAACACCAAATTAAGATCCCAGGAAGGGGCCACTATTTTACTCGGCGGCCTATTACACAAAATCTATTTCAAGAACATTTTGACATGAGACTGTCTTAAAAGGCCATTTCCAAAAGAAGAGAGAACCACAGCTACATGGACTAGAAGGGAGTCACCACAATGATCTTGCAGATTCCTTCTGAATCTTCAGCAGTACCCTGGATATTCTTGGAAGGGGTAGAAAAGCATACATGAACACTCCTATCCAAAGAAAAGAAAGGAAAAGGTATCTGCCTTCCAGGCCTTCTTGCACAGAGTACATGAAAAGAATCTTGCCAGTTAATTGTTCAAGTAGGAGGCAAAAAGGTCTACTTGAGGAATTTCTGCAGAGATGGATCAAATATTGGAAGACCCCCTGATCTAGTTTCCATTTGTGAAGGTCTGCCCTGTTCCTGCTCAGCTTGTCTGCCACACAATTTTGTTCCAATTGAATGTATGATGCCCATAGTGTAAGACAGATTGTGCTGTGAAGTTATATCCCAAGCTAATGGCTAGACTGCAAAGGGGGTGTGAACTGATTTCCCCTTGATTGTTGATGTACCACATGAATGTGATGCTGTCTGAAACCACTTTAAAGAGGTATCAGGGGTCAATTACAGTTCAGAGAGTTGAGTGCCTTGATCAGCGCAAGCATTTCCTAGCTATCTATGTGCTTGCATCTGCCTTCAGTGTCTCACATGTCTGCACTTTTGTCATTCCAGAATCTGCTCCCCAAGCAAAGTCCAAAGCACTTGTGATGACTGACTGCTTTGGAGCAGGGAGGGAGAAGGGAAGACCTAAATTACAGGATATATGGTGTCTCCATCAAAAGATTTCTGCTCTGACAAACCCCACCACTATGACTTGAAAAGTTAAAGGGCATTGATGCTGGCATGAAACAGATTTAAATACCATATATCTTTCTCATGTGGAGTACTACCAGGGGTAACATAAGAATCAAAGGTGCCATGAGACCCTAAATCCTGATGTATTCCCTCGGAGTTATCAAAGACTGAGTAGAAAACCTTAGCAACAGATCTAAATAAGGATCTATTTTTTACTGTGGGAAAATAGCTCTCTGAACTCAATTGTCTAGTTGACATCCCAGGAAAACAACCCCATGTGAAGCAGTCAAGAATGACGTTTGACTGTTCTCTTGAATTCCCAGCTTGTGTGGGAGATCTCACACCCAAGAAATAGGTTCTTGACAGTTTAGAAAGGACTCTGGAAAGATAAGCAAGTCATCTAGGTAAGGAAAATGTGGATAGCCTGTAGCCTGTAATAATCTGTATCTGGAGCTACACACTTTGTGAACATTCTTGGTGCAGTGGATAGTCCAAATGTTAAATAAGGGAACTGATAATGTTATCTAGACATACAAAACTTTAAGAAACATCTGATGTTTTCATGAATAGGGATGTGATTATAAGCATCATATTAGTCTGCTGTTACCAAGAAACTTGAAAGAGGAAGGCGACATAACAGGTTGTGAAGTGACATAAGTTTCAGTTAGGGCACTGTCACAAACAGGTTTAGGAAAGACAGATCCAGAACCTGTCTCTAAGCATTTTCTTTTTTTTTTGGCACTAGAAACATCCTTGAATAAAAACCCTTCCCCACTTGGTAAAGAGGAACTGGTTCTATCAGTGCTTGGAACAGCATGTGATGAAGATCAGATGGAAATAAAAGAGTCTGATCTGGAGGATTAGGAATGACCACCTGAAAAGGAAGTATTTACTTCCACTGCCATCTGTAACATTGATGAATGGTACTCAGAACTTATTTTGTCTGAAGCAATCTGCTGATAAACAGAAAAAAACTGGAGATTAAGACTTTCTGGAAAAAAGGGGCCAGGATTGCAGTGGGTTATAAAGTTTCTTGAATAGTCATTCAGATATATTGGACTGCCCTTTGTTTTTGGGAGGTTAGAGACTTCTTTTTGGAACTCCCTTGCCATTCCTTCTTAGACATTTGTTTAGCTGAATTCTGTCAGACTGTTTATTCTACTTCTGCAAAAAAAAAAAAAAAAAATGGAAGAGGAGGAAAAAGAATCCCTTCGACAATTTGGAAAAGGAGGGCTGAAAAAATTTTAATGATTTCCAGGATCAGCTTGCTCCTTTCAACATCTCAACAGCAGAGGTGTCAAACACTTAATCTCTAATCAATGGAGAAATCAAAATCTCATTTTAATATCGGAAAACAGCAATGGTAAACTGAAGCACGACTTGTATCACCATTCAGTAAAATAAAATCACATTTATTTTCAGGTAGGCAAGCGCTTTCACCACAAAATGTAGCTTCATCAGACCATTTACAAGTAAAAGTGCATAAACTGCCAAACATTTCCATTTATACATAATACCTCCCCCTAATTAAATTAAAATGTTTTTTGTAGCAAATCAATTCAGCACAAAATTCCCCCTAGTTGCTTGACATCATAAACAAATTAAAACAGCAACAGTGCCAGTGATCCTGTAAGAAGTATCAACAACATCATACACACACTGCAAACAATGGGTAGTGGCCTCTGCAGTAGAAGAAACCAAGTTATTTAAAGCAGATTTTTTCCTCTTAAGAAGAAACTCTATATAAAATATTCCTCATATTTTCATAATTTGTCAGAACAAACTTTAACATATGAACCTGAAAAATCCAAAACTCAGAAAACCAAGGATGCAGAAGAATACACTTGTTTCCCATACCTATCAATAATGTGAATAATTTATGTAATGTTGCTTAGGTTATATGATATATAGCAATATATGTGAAGTAAAATGTTTATGTTAATTATAGTATGATTACTTTTATATGAATATAAATTTGCCTATATCACAAGGGATCGCATTTGAAAAAAAATGTTCCCATCCTTATCAGAAAAAGAAGGACTGGAATTAACTATGTGCTTAGCAGCAGTGGGTTCAACTAAGGCTACAGATCCTTGGTCAAGTTTAGGAATAGCATATAACATTTTAAAAGACTGAAACATTTTATACATGCTGCCTCCCTTTTAGGGGTATCAGGCTAACTAACAGGAAATTTGCAGTCAGTAACACACACATCCTCTAGAGCTGACAGAAAAGGAGGAATGAGTGTAAATTCTGGAAAATTCTTCACAACTCACAATATTTTATGAAGGACTAAGAAGCCATAGTGTTCTACCACAGAATACACTGGCACATTCCAGCAATATTCTTAGAGAAAAAGAACCCCCTCACAGGGGAAATCAGTGGAAAAAAAAACTGAATTTGTCCCAGTATCCTCCTGCTCAGATTCAGAATCTTGAATCTCTTCAGGAAAAGAGGAATCCAACTTTCCTTAACCAGAAACTACATTACAGAAAGACTCAATGGCCTGAATTAAACCCTAAGCCAGACCCACTAAGCTACTCTTGTCTAAAGAAATTTGAAAGGAAAAATGGGGCCAACTATGTTACTAATACCAGCAACTGCTTCCCCGGGATGAACACATCAGTCTAGCACAACAAGGAAACCTTCCCTTTCCCTCTACCAGGACTGACAAGAGTGTCTCTCCCTTCCCCACTAAGTGGAATCCCACAGCTACAGAGCACGTGGATAACACTTTGTGCATAGTGGCTATAGGTGTTACACCAGAGGGATCCAGGGTAAAAGATGAGTAGTCTGAGGTATAACAAGAGACACAGCAGAGTCACTCACCTGGGGCTGAGGCAAATTGCTAGCCTGCTGTGATGGCAAAGGTTGTTTACTAAACTTTTTCATTCTGTGGCTGGAAGATGGACAGAACATGGAACTGGTAGTCTGCTCCTTGGTTAAGCCTTAAATGGTGCCTCTTTCCCAAGGAAGACAAGCAGCAAATACAAGTAAAATTACCAGTCCACAAAAGTTATTATTTTTTTGACAGAAAAACACAGTAAAAAGCATTTTCAAGCAATATGACATCCTCACCATGAACAAAAGCAACTTCTCCTCAGAAAATATGTATTCAGTTAGTTACCACTACTTTTAAACTGACAGAAAAAAAGAATGGTCCATTTAAAGGTATGTCAATCTTGAGACAATCCATTAAAACACAACACATTTAGCTGTAAAATAACTTTCCTGAAGAGGAACATAATAAAACATCAACAAATGTAAGATAATGGAAATTGTTTGCCATAAAGGGAACTTATTTGCCCAAAAAAGGAAAGCACAAACCGAATATCGATCCTCAGAAGTCTCAGAAGAGTTCACTCTTCAGAAACAGTAAGGCTCTCAAGGGCTTTAGTCAGTTTAGCTCGAGGTGCTTGACAGTGTGGGCACATGGAAAGTGTTTTGAAGCTTTGGAAGCTGGTCAGCTGTTATATCCTTGGTAGGATATAACCCATATAGCTATGGCTACTACAGCAGTGATCAATATAATAAACATGTAAAGTACTGTGCACAGATCATAAACAGATTCTAAAGTATGATAATCTATTCATTCGGATCTCAAAGAAATATCTACTTATCCAAATTTCCAGGTTCAACTAAAACATAATCTTCACAATACTGTTTCAAGCAAATATCACTACTCTGGATGCATTACCTAGCAGAATCATGCTCTG
The DNA here is from genome assembly GCF_019279795.1 of Protopterus annectens. Taxonomy (NCBI): domain Eukaryota; kingdom Metazoa; phylum Chordata; order Ceratodontiformes; family Protopteridae; genus Protopterus; species Protopterus annectens. The sequence goes on from NC_056739.1 coordinate 339,373,524, forward strand.
TCCCATCAGGCCTCCTTAGATCTCCTAACAAGTTTGTATGGTATTATTTGCAATACATAACTGTATGCATATACTTTTGTATACTCCTACACTTACTTCCTTATTGTATATATTGATTACTTTTGTCTGTATCATATGCTCATCATAACTGAGTGACAATACTGCAATGTATACATCTGTTTTTATTTCATTGCTTTCCTTATTTACTTATCTCCAGGCTGATAATTAAATTGGTCTTTTGAGATCAGTGCTATATCCCAGTTGACATATCTAAATAAATAAATAAATAAACAAACAAACAAAATTAATTGAGTAATCCATATTAATTTACAGCATTTAGTATAGAGACCCGGTAGTAGTAGTAAGCTGGTTTGCCTAGAGGAGCTCCTGCACATTTAATAAGCAAAGGTGAGGACTGGAAAAAATGTTTTAGATTTTTGGAAAAGTGAGTGGTGTTATTCAGAGCTGTAGAAGCCAGGTCAGAAAGATGTAACCTCAGGAAACTTATCCTAAGGCCATTCTCAAACATATACTTAGTGTCTGTCATTAGGCCCAGACCTCCTTCTTATCGTGCCATGATCTTATATTTATGTCTAACAGTATGACATGAAAACCACTAGGTGTCAAAGAGAAACAACATCTGATTCTACAGAAAAGACAGGGATATTGTGAGTTCTGACAATGTCTTTAAATCATCGTGAGCACTAAAGTAGTGGCAGTCTAAGATACAGGGCTTAATTATTTTTTGATAAGGGAATGTGAGTCCTGAGACCAAGAAAGGATAAGGGCATTGTAATAATAGAACTCTTTCTCAGACTGGGCAGACATTATTATGAGTTTGGGTCATGTGAATCTAACATTGGTCTAGGGTAAGCTTAAAGCAAATTGGTTTTCCAACATATATTCCTCATTAGAGGCTTGGGAGTTTCTTGCAGTCTACAGGGGTGGTTGCTGTACAATTGCACATCTGTTAGATATCTGAATCAGGCTTAGTAAGAACTACAATGTAGCCACTGCACAAAGTCAGTTGTGCCATTAATGTTTCTACAGATAAATCCTGTACAGTTGTCATGATTACTGAATTGTAGCTTGTGAAAAATTTATCTCCATAGGTTTAAATTCCCTGAATAAAAAGTAGAGTGTTAAAGAACAGCAACGAACAAGGTACCGATTCCTGTTTTCATAGAAAATCGATGGAGCTGTAGAGTCTGTGTGTGCACCATGTGTAAATGTCTGTTGCTTTGCTGTAGTAAGTAACAGATGCCTTGTCACATTATAAAACTGTACTATTTCTGAGACATGGTCAGAAAAATGTACTCAGCTAGAAAGCACAGATGTAGTTGCACTTACCTGTAACAAGCAGATGTTCGAATTCCTCACTGCTGCAGTAGCCTATGGGTTGTGTCTTGCTCAGGAAACAGCAACTGGCCAGCTTCTTTAAGCACTGGATTCATCTCTCTGATCTACTCTGGCTGTTGATTAGCCAGACCTGAAGAGGGAAAATCAACAGTCAGAGTGAGCATCTTCATACTCCTCCTGATGTAACTAAAAAAGAATAACCCAGAATATCAGAAGGGGGTGGTGGGTGGGTATGGCTACTTCAACAGTGAGGAATTTGAACATCTACAGTTATAGGTAATTGCAACTTACACAGCTGCACAGTGTTCATCATTCCCACTTCTGCAGTAGCCCACGGGTAGAATACCATAGCTTATTCAACCTGGGGGGAGGAAGAATATGGATCCAGGAAACCCTGTAGAATGGTCCTAGCAATTTCAATCCTAGATGTAAACAAATATTTTTGTATATAATTGCATGAAGAAGTATATACAGAGGAATACAAAGCTGCTTCTAGAATCTATCCTTTTCCAATATGCCATGAAAGAATACAAGGCGCATGGAGAGTGTGCCTTAATACTGTCTTGACATGGTTCATCATGGTTGGTAATGGAGAGGTGAAGGCCAGGCACAACCAAATGGGAAATGTCTGTTTAAAAAGGATTGTCCTTTTTTAGTCACAATATAAGAAATACATTGCTAATGGGCTTTTCTAAATGACTTGGGTCTATCAAGACAGTACCTAAGCTGCCTACTCATGTCCAAAGGATGAGAACATTTTTTTCCATGTTTTTGAAAGTTAAAATAGGACACTGGGAGAGTGATGGCCTGCTTCAAAAAAAAAAAAAAAACTCAAACTACCTTGAGCATAAATGAGGGATTTGTTCTTAATGGTACCCTATGGATGAAACAGAGAGGAAAGGGTTTACTTAACTCAGATACTAATCAGGCAGATATCATAGCAAAGAGAAAAAAAAATTATATTTCATGCATATATATTATTGACATATATGGGTGTAGGGCACTGGATGTACTGCATGTCTACACTGACACCAGTTTGGCCAACACCATTTGATCGATGCACACTCATGACTGACAGATATGTGAGATCGGTAATTCCTGGGTAGGGGAATTTAACTTTTCCCCGGGATTGTGCAAACAGTTAGTATATATAATTAGCAGGGGATGTGGGGGGGTGCAAGGTAGCTTGCTCCCCTGCAAAAAACACTTGTAGATGGTTTGCTCCACTCTGGTGTAATCTCTGAGGCATACACAGAACATACCAGTATTTGAAGTTTTGACATTTCACATCAGGATTCTGTGTGTCGGTGTAGGCTCACAGATGATCCAGTGCCCTACATCTAACTATCTATATACATATATCTATGAAATGAACATAGAATATGCGAGATGTGCAGGTTCAAATAGAAATGAGCTTAATATTTCCCAGCAGGAATTTAAGATCCCAGAAAGGAGCAGCCAATCAGCAAGGAGTTCTCAGGTGAAATACTCCATTCAGCCTCTGTTTTACAAAGAAAAAATGAAAATCAAATGGATCTATGGGCAGGCATTCTGAAATGGCCGCAAGATGTACCCTATCAAAGTACTGAGGCTAGAGAATAGTAACTCAGACCAATATTTTAGAATGAGTAGTACAATCCCAGATAAGGCCTTGGTTATCAGGTAATCACTAAACTGAAAACTCTTCCAAAAGTCAAACTAGAATTTTCTAGTAGCAGGATTTATTGTTTACTTTAGTACCTGATGCACATTCTATAAAAAGTGGTGCCTAAAAGATATCAGAATCCAGGCAGAAAATTTAAGCTGTAATAGACTGGAGTGAGATGAACACCCCCAGTCTTGCGTGAGTAGACCCATATTGTGAGGAATGTGTGATAATTCCCCTGGCTAGTTCTTTTGGAGTATCAATATTGACTAAGCCAAATGGGATTCACTGCAAAAAAAAAAAGTGTTTTGGAGACTCCTTCTACATATTCAGAAATACCATCAATATCAGTTGAAAGGTTGGAGTCCATAAAGAAAAATTCACAGAAAGGGAATAAAAAGAGAAAATGTTTGCATTGTCTCCTTTTAAAAGAGGCTAACAGATTTGTTTGAGGTGTTAAACAGAAATGGATCAACTCCTTGAAGACCTACGCATACTGAATACATTCTTGAGAGTTTGTCCTGGTGCCAGTTAGTTTGGCTGGCATTATAACTTGTTCAGATGGAAAGAAAGAAAGATATTTGGAGGGCTAAGGAACACTGAAGTGCTAACTCAGAAGCAGCCATAGCCAGCATAAATGGGGGGAGGGGGGTCCAGCCTTATGTCCCATAGGTTAATGTTGTTCCACATTACTGTGGTGTTGTACAAAATTTTAAAAACTGTGTGCTCTGGTCTGACTGAAATATATATTGGTCTTGCACCTTTCCCTTCATAGGAACTGCCTTCCACAGAAAATTTAGGTCATGGATACAATTTGGCATCCAGATAACGAAAAGTGCAAAGACGCCTTATCTTCATTTTGTGGATGATTTAAATCTGTATAGTTCATCAGATGATGAACTGAAAGCACAGCTGAAAGTGGTTAAAACTTTGTCATGTGATATAAGAATGTTATTTGATCTTGATAAATGTGCAAAAGTATCATTTAAAGCAGGAAATCTGCAGCACAAAGAAAAGATCAGCCTGGGGCAGGAATGTGACATAAAGGAACGTGAGCAGGGGGGAGAGTACTAGTGTTTTGGAACCAATGGAAGATTTACTATAAAACATGAACAAATGCGAACAAAACTCAGTAAGGAATATTTTAGAAGACTAAAACTAATGCTGAAAACAGCTCCAACATCTAATAACAAAGTGCAAGCTATAAACAAATTTGTTTTTCCTTTTTGAGGTGATTGCCACCAAAAGGTATTGGATCAGTTGGACAGGAAAACAACAAATGTTCTTCAAACTTATCAAATCATGCATTCAAAAGAGGTGTATAAGCTGATTTCTTGTATAGATCTGCAATTGTAGGACTGCATACATATCTACGATCTCACCAGATCCAAACACAGTGAAAGTTTTGAAACGTGAAGAGAACAAATCTAATATGACTTCCCTGCTTAATTTAGCAGAAGCATATTGTTGTCAATTGGGAAGGGAAACCAATCCTGAAGTAGAAAAAAAAATCAGGCAGCAACTGAATGTGCCAAAAACAAACAAAAACAAAATATAGGGAGAAGGATCACACAAGAAGGCAAGAACTGTTGAAAAGGCATAAATGTAGCTGCAAGTACAGAACACTCTTGGAACATCTTTATGTCTATAAGGGCCTAAAGCAGGAATGGTTAAGGAAAGGTGAATTTTAACCAAAAGATAAAAGGTTAATATTGGCAGCCCAGGATAGTGGACTATGTACAGTTTGGTTTACAAAGTCCATTCAGCACGTTGGAGAAACAGACAAATGCAGGTTTTGTAAAACAGAATTGGAAACAGTCACACATCTTGTTGCCAGCTGTGATACACTAATGGCAGGACTGTATACCGAAAGGCATAATAATGTGACAAGATTTTGCATTGGGGTTTGTGCAAACATTAAAAAAAATCATTTTCTGCTCAACTCCTGAGAGACTAGCTTGGCTACAAACATCTGCATTAGAAGCTTAAGCTAAGTGAAACTTGCAGTAGTGCATTTAATATTCTGTTAAGTACAAACTTGCAGTTTTAAAAGTACTGTATTTTCATTTTTTCTGTTTCCTAATTGTGTGTTTCTGAACAGTGTGCTCTGTGTCTCTCTACAGTTCATTCCCCAGCCTCCCTCCCTGTTCTTGTGTTGGTATTAGTGTTGCTGGCTCTGGAATTGCTCGCCCCTCCTGTAAGTCTGTATCAGAACACTTCTCATGGGTCCATCTCATTTGCTCACTTAGCCAAGTACAGTGAGATCATATTCTGAGTCTAGTGTTCACTCTACTTAATACAGAGAGTAGATTTGAGAAGGCCAAAAAAAATTACACTTTATTCATTTGCTTTTACTGTATTTGTTTTTCCTCCTACTTTATTTTGCTTTTCTTAAAAGTACTCAGTTTTATTTATTCTGCTGCATTTATTACTGCTTGGTAGTAGCCTGATTAAATTGTAACTGTTATTCTAAGTCTTTTGGTTTAAGCACTTGGGCTTCATACAGGCTGTTTTACATTATAAAGGTTTGTGGTCTGCACAGTTGTGGCAGGACAGGTAGCTTATATCCTTCTAAGCTGGGAATTGCTGATTGAAGGCCCAGTGTCTGCTATTCTAAAAGTGTATTAGTTCTGGCTTAAGCACTTGGGCTTCAGGCCAGTTATTCTACATTAAGAAGGTTTGTGGTCTGCAATCTTGCGGGAGGAGAGGCTGGATTCTGACCTTCTGAGCTGGGAATATGTGGTCACAGGCTTATTGTGCCTGCTTATTTGAACTGTTCCTTCTGAAATTGGTGCGGCTTGTTGCTGTAGCATAGACCATATTCAGGCCTGCTTAATCTATCTTTGTTTGTATAACTTGAGCCCTGATCCAGGCCATAATTTTTGGAGAAGGTTCCCCTGCACCCTAATAAGCGGGGGTGTACAGTTAGAACTTGTCTGATTGAAGATTGATGGAACAGGGCTCAGTTTTGAGCTTTTTCTCTGGTTAATTGGGTAACTTTGTTTAAATCAGTTTGTTCGTTTTCTATTGTTTTTATATATATATATATATATATATATATATATATATATATATATATATATATATATGGGTCTACCTGACATGGTCGACAGTTCATATGGTCGACAGTTTATTTGGTCGACAGTTCATTTGATCAACAAGCATTTTAGGTGGGGGCTTTACCCTAATGTGGGGCTGTGCCCCCCACACTCCCCCTAACTATATATATCAACTCCAGGGTTGCATAACATTGGGGAAGGGGGCAAATCTGCTTGTCGACCAAATGAACTGTCAACCAAATGAGTGTCGATTATATGAACTGTCTCATATATATATATATATATATATATATATATATATATATATATATATAAATATATATAAATTGTACTTTATTCACCTGCTTTTACTGTATTTGTGTTTCTTCCTACTTTATTACTAGGGGCATTGACTTCAACTCGGATCTGCGATATATAGCAATAAGTATCCTTTTCTGTGCATTTAAATTGTTTTTTGAGTGTATCTGCTTTATTTTCTAATATATATATATATATATATATATGTATGTATATATATATATATATATATATATATATATATATATATATATTTGTTTCCCGCTTTTCTAAGCTAGTATAGTCCAGTTTTCAGGTTAGTGCTGAATTCAGGGCTGTGTTACAAATCTGTGTGTTTGCCCATACCTTACTTGGATAGAAGGAAGTTCTCTGTTCACCTGTGAGGGAGGGGAGCTTTGAGCAGCCTGTTGATCCCTGGAGGAGTGGTTTCAGCCCAGACATTAGTATTTTATTTGCCATTTTGGGCTAATTTCTATCTCTTTAATTTCCCTACTATAAATACTGTATTTGCCCGGTTTTGCGCGCCGGGCAGCACCGGTTAGCTAGGGTAAAACTATTCCCAGCTCCACAAAGTCTCCTCTTCAATTTTTCCCTTGGAACTAGACAAACTTTCAACTTAAGCACTCAAGCCACTCATTTCTCATCTTGGCACTTACTCAGAACTTATAACAAGCACTTATAAACCCTAGCACTAGACCCTCCTATACTGTACAGAAGGACAAGGCTCTCTGTTCGTCCTTACCAGCCATACAGTAAAACAGTTCACTGTACCTATCTAGGTATGTCCAAAGGGCAATTTCAGGTGTACTCTCCAGTCCAACTGGTGAATCTGGGCATTTTGAGGCAATGTTACAACTGCCTCATGTATACATACAACCCCCTCCTCCTACCACCAAACACTAATACATGCGAGAGATGCAATTATACAGCCAAACTGGAGGTTAAGTTCTCTCAACCCAAGACTGGATCAGACAGTCAAGAGGAGAAGGGAAATTCTTGCATCACACCACCAGTCTCACATAAACCCATTAAAGCAGCACTGGAAAAAAAACACACATAAATACATGAAAACATACTCGGAGGCTCTAAATAAAAATCTGTAAAGCCAACAGAGACCTCCAAAGAAAACATCCAAGCAAGCTCCACCCCCCAGCACAAACCATGAAACACATACTTTACAAAATCAGTGTGCCATGCAATCACAGCCCTTAAGGCAAAATAACATACCCAACATACTTGTAATAGGTGACTCTATAGTCAGGCACACTGATGTCCCACTCACTAGGCTGAATAAGGAGAAGGTTACTGTTAGCTGCCTGTCGGGCACTAGGATCCGCCACATAACGCAAGCACTCAGGTCACTACAGAACAAGTACAAATATGACTCTGTCATTGTTCATGTTGGTGTGAATGACCTGAGCCATACCACTCTGGACTACATGAAAAGAGACATGGAAGAGCTCTCTGATCACATTGCCCAGGCCGGAATGTCTCTGACCCTGAGTAGCATCCTGCCCTCACCAAGAATGATACCACGGTATAAAGAACAAATTCTCAGTTTCAACAACTGGCTAAGTTTCCGGTGTCATTCAAAGGGGATCCAGTGTCTGTCCGCCTGGGATGACATGCTCGACAAGCCACGCTGCTTCACTAGAGACGGCTTGCACCTGTCACCCTTAGGCTTTTGAATAGTGACCAAGGCTCTTGCCACCCCCATAGTGCCTTTTTTAGGCAAGGCTCAAAAGACAAACCCACCACCGTAAATAGCACAAGTAACAAAAAACTGAGGGTAATGCTACTCAATGCCAGAAGTCTGAACCTAAAAATGCACGCACTTGAGGCACTCCTCAGTATGGAGAAAATTGATATATGTGCAGTAACAGAAACCTGGTTTAAGGCTCCAGAGAGCACCCCAGCACTACCAGGCTACAACTCATACCATGCATTTCAGCCACAGAACCCAAACCGAAATACAAAAGGTGGGGGCGTATCCATATTCATCAAGGATACCCACACCTCCAGGTTAGTGGCACAGCACAATGCTTCAGAGATCATCCACGTGCAACTAACAATGGGCAAAACTGCAATTCAAATTGTAGCTTGCTACAGATCACCCACCATGTCACAGGACCCCCATTCCGCATTTCTGGAAACACTGGGAAACATAAAGGTCCTACCAAACACCCTGATATTGGGTGATTTCAATTACCCAAACATTAACTGGGAGAACTACTCAAGTACTAATTCCTAGAATTTATAAACTTAAATGCCCTGGTTCAACTGGTCAACACTCCCACCAGAGGTAGCAACATATTGGACCTGGTCATCACCAACAGGGGCGACTGGTGATCCACACCGGAGGTCAACCCCTATCTGGATAGATCTGACCATAAACAAATCACTTTGGATATCCACATTCCACCCCCACTCCCGGACAAGAAAACCACTGTGAAAAACTTTTCAAAAGCAAACTTCATGTTACTTAAGACCGAGGTGGAAAGTTTCAAAGCCCCCATGCTGAAGGATAATGGTGTCCAAGCTGCAAAATCCTTTACTAATGCATTCTACGGGCACCTACAAGAATGCATGGATCATGCCATCCCAACCAAAACCAAGACTCACTCCTCCAAAAAAAGGAAACCAGTCTGGTGGACTTCTGCCATAAACAAGCTATACAATAGAAGGAGGAAACTAGTACAGAAAAGAGTAAAATCCCAAGAAGGGAAGACATCCCTGATCAGTATCAGCAAGAAACTATGATCCCTCATAAAATCATCCAAGGCGAGCTCTGAAAGAAAAATTGCCAAGGACGCCAAAGATAACCACAAGGCATTCTTTAGCTGTGTAAAGAATTTAAGTGGCAATGCTCAGATCTGCTTGGAGTTGCTGCAGAATTGCACAAAATACACTGAACTGACTGATATCGCCAACGTCCTGGCAGACAGGTTCAGTGCAAACTTCACCCCCCCTCTCACCCCCAAAAGGGCTCATAACCATACCAGAAGAATGTAGAGTCCCTGAAATCACAGACACTCTGGTTAAAACAGCCCTCTCCAAAGCCAAAAACACAGCATCAATGGGACCAGACAGTGTCCCAGGCTGTGTCCTACACAAGCTCAAAGATGAACTAAACCCTCACCTAAACTCACTGCTCAAACTCAGCCTCTCCACAGGCTACGTACCCATAGAGTAGTGCACAGCAGTGGTTATTCCACTCCACAAAGGTGGAGCCACAGTAGACCCCTGGAATTATCGCCCTATAAAAATCCAAAAAAATGCTGACAGTCCTGTACTCAAAACTTTTATTTGGTAATTGAGCATTTATACAAAGGAACGCTGGCTTATATTAAGGTAGGAACATATGTTTCACAAAAAATACCCATTCTTAAAGGTACAAAGCAAGGATGTCCACTTTCTCCACTATTATTCACTTTAGTAATGGAGCCTTGGGCTAATTTGATTAGAAACAGTACTGACATAGAGGGTTTTGAAATAGAAGAAAATACAACATCAAAAATTCAACTTTTTGCAGATGATGTTCTAATTACATCAGCAGGATCTAATTCTTCTATGCAGTCTTTATTTGATAAAATGATGAATTTTAAAAGTATTTCTGGTTTAATATTCAATGAAGAAAAACTAAAATACTACCTATATATACGAAAAAATACTCTCATTAGTGATTTTACTAAATATGTACCCAACTCAGGTCAGATAACTTATTTAGGTATAATACTATTTAAAGATATTAAATCTATTATATATAATAACTATAATACCTGTTTTCTTAATATACAAAATCTTTTTAATACCTGGAATAATATGTTTTTACTATGGAGGAGAGACTTACAATTATTAAAATGATAATATTCCCCAAGATTTTATACTTAATACAATCAATAATACTTTCACCTACAAAATAACTATCAACAAACTGAATACACTAATGTTAAATTTCTTATGGGCACCTAATAGACCTAGGATTGCATTAAAGAAACATACTAATAGCTGGTCTCAAGGGGTATTTCTTTTCCAGACTTTAATTTATATATTATCTCTTCTATTATAAAAGTTATTACTTTATTAATAGATCGGTCATATGTCAAAATGGAAAGATTATTGGGAGCTAATTAGTATGCACTTCATGAAAATCTCCTTAACACATAAAAATATGATTATAAATAATTCCATGTTGTGGTTGCTAAAGGAATTTTGTACTTCACCTATTACACCTAAACATATGGTCTGTTACCCATTAAATATTATTATTAGTTATCGTAACTTTATATTCATGCACCCTAAGTATAGGGAATGGAATTTTATTGTATTCCTATAATTTATACTCAGGGTATGCTTATGTCATCTACTTCTGAAGGAGCTCATTTAGCTATAGATAATAATCTAAAGTACTGGTATCAGCTGATATCTGATAATAAAGTTAAAAATCTAGATTTCTTAAAACAAGAATTTGATCTAAGAGAAACTTGCTGGTTAGAGGTTCAGATCTTTAGACAACATCTTATTGATAGAATAGATCTAATGTCTATAACAGTTAAAGAATCTATTCCAAAACTGATTGATTACTTGATAATAAATTTACAGCATAAAGTTTCTGATAAAGGTAAACTTTCATATATACATAAAATTATCAGACAAGAAACTTTTTACAATGTAGATTCATACTGGAATTATTTCACCTCTATTAATGGGGACCCACCAACTCAACAAGATAAACAATATATATTGGAATCTGCTTATAGAACTACATCTTCCATTGTCTGGAGACTTTATACATGGACATTTTACATAGATCTTTTATACACCTTTGATGATGAATAAAATTAATAATAAAGATAATCTATGTAAGAGATGTAATGTAGAAATTAATGCTGACTGGGCTCATATGTTTTATGACTGTATGAAGTTGAAAGAATACTGGAAGTCAATTAATGAATTTTTGCAGGCTCTTTTTACAGATAATTTCATTATTTCTAAGTCTCTTATATTATTCAACACACCTGTACCTCAATGTGTTAAAAAGATTAAGCTTCCCTTGTTATGGTCTATCCTAGCAGTGGCTAGGAAAATAATAACTAGAAATTGGATTTCAGATACACCTCCTTCGTTCAATGAATTTAAAAATGTTATGAATATAATGTGTCATATGGAAATAAGCACAATTAGAATGAGAACAACTAGAAAAACATCACATTTTATTGTATGGGATAATTTACAAAATTTGTTAAAAAAATTCTAATTTCAATAGCACAGTATTTTAGTTTAATTAATTGATCTGATTGTAGTGGATGTCTTTGTAAATACTTTAGTTGTTTTGTTGAATATTATAATAATACCTATTTTTAATTATTTGTATAAAATTGTTATGATATTTCTCTTATATGTTAAAACAATAAACTTGTTTTAAAAAAAAAAAAACTTTTATTTGGGAAACCACAACAGTTAAGTGCTTTCATCAGCAACCACAAGCTGACTTCTTCAGAACTATTAAAGAACTTGCTCTCTCTTTTCACCCTAAATAAATGTATCCAGTGCTCCAGAGGTCAAAAATCTCCAAGAATATGCATTTTACAGTCTACAAAAATAAATGCATGTACACATACTTTTTTTTTTTATGCACGTATACATACGTTTTATTTTTGTAGACTGAAAAATGTGTATTCTTGGAGATTTTTGACCTCTGGAGCAATGGATACATTTATTTAGTGTGAAAAGAGAGAGCAACTTCTTTAATAGTTCTGAAGAAGTCAGCTTGTGGTTGCTGACAAAAGCGCTTAACTGTTGTGGTTTCCCAAATAAAAGTTTTGAGTACAGGACTGTCAGCGTTTTTTTTTATTTTTGAAAAGTTTTCTGCTGGTTCTTGGTTTTGTGTTTGTTACTATCACCCTGCAAGCCTAACTAGCTTGGTCTGCAAGGCTATAGAGAGCATCATCATGGAACTCATTAACAGAGACATTGGGAACCTGCAAACACTGGACCCTACCCAGTTTGGTTTTGCTAAGGGCAGATCATGCCTCCTAAACCTGGTGGACTTCTTTGAGACAGTTACCAAGGCTATAGATGAGGGAAAGGTGGTACACACAGCCTACCTACACCTTGCAAAGGCCTTTGACACCATTCTCCATTCTGGTATTATAGACAAGCTCACCAGCCTGAACATAATCCCCTACATCACAAGATGGGTTGCCAACTGGCTCACGGACAGAACCCACATGGTGAGAGTTGCGAGAGCTAGGTCCGACTCTAAATTGGTTACAAGTGGAGTTCCCCAGGGCTCGGTCTTAGGACCCCTCCTGTTCTGCATATACTTCTTAGAGGTACAGACAAGCACAGGTGGACTATGGGTGACGAAGTTCGCAGATGAGTGCAAACTAGGGGCTATAATTGACTCTCCGGCTGACACAGACATCCTCCAAAAGGGTCTCACTGAGACGGATACCAGGTGTCAAAATCATGGCCTCAAGCTAAATGCCAAAAAGTGCATAGTCATCCACTTTGGAAAAAACAAAGTACCCACAAACTACCACATAGGTGGTAGTCCCCTAAATACGGAAGACGTAATAAGGGATCTGGGGACCCAAGTAGATAGTAATCTCACCTTTGATAATCCCATTGCCAAAGTGGTTAGAAAATCCTTCTACATGGCCCACCTAATCACAAAAGGGTTCGCATCCAGATCAAATAAGCTCATTGTGCCCCTCTACTCATCACTCATCAGACCCATCATAGAGTACAACACCATGTTTGGGATGTACCTTACAAGACACCTGCAACAGCTGGAAAGACCACAGAAGTACCTCACCAAGAGGATCACTGGCCTCAAACAGATCAGATGCCCTATGCAGCTCGCCTGAAGAAATTACAGCTGTACTCGGTTGCATACCGCCTACTCAGAGGTGATCTCTGCCTGACATACAAGGCCATGTCCAACCCAGAATTGATGGACATGCTCCACCTAAAGAAAACCTTATCCCTGTGAGCCACACACTCTAAGGATCTAAACCTCACCACAACAATAAATAGGATGTGCTGGTGGGATAGATTCCTGTCCCAGAGACTTCCCATGCTTTGGAACAAGATCCCAATCTACATTAGGTAGAGCTCCTCGCTAACAGTCTTTAAAAGAAATCTTGACAAGTTGATGGGAAACAGAAAGTTTACCTCGGGGATCACTTCAGTGGCTCTGCTGGACAGAGGCACAGGGAACTAATCTAAGGGGCGGCAAAAGCCAACACATTCTGGCTAGGCTTATAAATGCCTTCAGGCAGATAGCCTAGTAACTACCTATAAACCTATGAACCTATTATAATACTGAATTAGCTGAAAAGCACTGAAAATATGAACCACAAAGCATTATAGAAAATTCTCAATTTTTTTCCAACAGTTAAAAAAATAGATATAGCAATCCATGAAAAAAAGACAAAAGTAGCATTGATCATTGAAATTGCTATACCTAGTGACTACAGTGTCATATGTACAGAAAGACAAAAAGTCATACAATACCAGAATTTGCAGGCAGAAATTAGGATAATGTGGAAGAAGGATACCCAGACAGTTCGAATAGTAGTAGGAGAAATGGGTCTTATAAAAAATAATTTACAATCGTACTTGCATATGCTACCAATACATATAACTCTGTATGAGCTGCAGAAGGAGGCATTACTGGGCACATTGTGGGTGCTGCAAAGAACACTTCTCGCTAACATCAAAGATTGAAACAATACTAATTTCACAAACTTTAATCATACTTTGACTTAGGAATGGGGTCTATTCTCATCATGTTATCAGAAACTCAAAAGTCTTGGAGAAATTAAACCATCAGACCTGTCCACAAAACATTCTCACTACAGCCAATGCAGACAAGTGAGCCAATATAAAGATTTTTACTTTTACCACTGGCTTGTGGACCCAGAAGCATTACATTCCAGCCCACCATTCATATCTCATGGGCGTTGAGAGTGAGACATCTAGTTAGACTGTTGTTCTTGAAGATGATTTTGTGTTTAGGATGATTGGTGTTTGATACGGAAAGGAAGGGATCGATACAAATTCCTAGATATTTTAGAAGGAGAACAAGTACAATGGGATTGTCATGAGATGAGAGAAACAAGTTAAAAGGCTGGTGTATTAAACATCAATCTGTTTGTTGTTTGTTAAGTCCAGGCCAACTGCTTAAAGTTAGAAATAATTGCCAATACAATTATTTTCTCTCGAGATGTATTGCCCGTGGACCTCCCCTATAGCTCATATTTTGTCTATAGGAAAAGATTAAGTCTGAAAAATATTTTGGAAAGACCTTCATATAGCAGAGTATTTATATCAAGTGTAGGTAAGAGAATGCAAACTTGTGTGTGATGTCATTATGTTAAATATATTTGCATATGTGAACATTTTTGCATAAAAGAACAGAAGTTCGAGGAATAAGGAAGATTTGATTGCCTCATGAAAGGAATTGTATGTGCAACCCTATGTCAATTATGTGAGGCATTTTATATTGTTAAAATGGAATGAACCCTGAAAGAACATATTTATAAACATTGCTATGAGTGTTGGCTTAGTGGTTAAGTGCTGTGACTTTAGAATGCAAAATCCTGGGTTCACAACCTGCAAAGGCTGATTTCTTTTAAGGGGTTGGGAGGGTGACTTAATGGCTAAGGTATTTGCCTTACAAACTCAAGGTGCAGGGTTTGAGTCTTGCAAAAGATAATTGACTAGGCTTAAAATGGCTCACAAACACAGTTAACTTAATAGTAAACTATGACATTAAAAAAGGGAAAATTACTAATGCATTAGCTAAACATATTTTAAGTAATAAAAAACATTGATTGAAATTTGTCATTGTTGAAAAAGTAAAAATGAGCTGTAGGGGAGGTCCATGGGCAATACATCTCAAGAGAAAAGGATTCTACTGGCAACTATTTTTAAATGCCAGAAGGTGGCCAGGACTTAACAACTACTGCTCTATCATGTGTATCTTAAGATTCAAAGCACTTACAAGATAAAAGTTTAAAAGCTTTTAAATATATCAAAGTACATTTCATACACTTATTTATGAGTTGCTGGATTTATACTTTCACCTTTTGACAATTGTTTTATTTTGTATTAATATATTTTTAAAGTATTTTTTTTTTTTTTTAAAAAGCTTGTTCTTTAAGTGTTAGAAAGGGGATATGGTGAGATTTGGCTTACCTTTTTGGTCACTCGACCTATGGAAATTTATCATGAGACTTAAAGTGGTGTTTTTAAAAACCCACGCTGAATTGAAACATTTATCTGATGAAGTCTTGTTGTTATACAGGATGAAAGTGCTTATTAGCATTTATTACAGTTTTTAATGGTTTTTAACTTTTGGAGTCATTTGGTTATTTTTCCACTAAAATACATTATTTAAGAAAGGTTGCTGGGTAAGGGGGAACACGTTTTTAGTTTATGTAAAAGCTTTTTTATGACAGTTCTAGAAAGGTAAAGTGGGTGGAGATGTCTATGTATGTATCAGAGAGGTTGCAGTTAGTTGATTTTGGGAAAGAGATGTGCTAGGTTCTATTGTCTAGGGTAGGGGATGTTCACTGCATTGAAGTGGGTGAGTTAGGTAAGTTTGAGGTTAAGTTGGATATGCATTCTATGAAGTACATATTGAAATAGGTAGCTGTTTGAAGAGGGGTAATGTTTGGTTATGGGCTAGTATCCTTTTTTGTACCTGGGTTGGTGAGAGAAAACATGTAGGACCAGAATATTTTAGGGTTGTTTTATCTTGTAGCTGAGTATAAAACTTTTTATTTCTATTAATGTGTCTCTTGACTTGGTTTTGTAGCTGTATGAATAGTTGCCAATTTTTTTCATTTTTATTCTTTTGCCAGTTAATCCATGCTTTGTCTCTGTCTTTCATAAGGAGCTTGCATTGGTTGGTGAGTCATGGGGCATGGCTGTTTTTAATTCCTTTTGTGCTCTGCAGAGCTAAGGTGTGAATAATATTTAGAAATGGTGCATTGAAGTACTGAACTGCATCCTTTAAGGGGAGACTTTTTAGGATGGACCAATTAACTCCTTTTATACATTGTCTTGCTCATTATGACTGCTCAGTTGCTCAAACTTGTTTGATATTGAGAAGAGCTTTGCTCAGCAAGTTATGGTCCTCTGGGATCCTGACATTCAGTAGCATAGTACTAGAAAAAGATATAAAATCAGATACATAAGACTTATATATATCTGCAGTGACAGGCATCAGGTTGGACTATAATATAAACTTTAGGGCTTTGGAGGCATCACCATGATGCAGGGAAGATGTTTCACTTTGTGTTGTAAGAAGTTTATTTTTATAGTACAGCAACACAACCTGAGCAGATGTATTCCTTTTAGTTGTTAACTGTATAGAAAATCTTGATACAGCAAGCTGGAATTGCTGCCAACCCAAACTATTTTCTGTTCTTAATGGTATCCAAGATTTCTGACCTGTCTTTGTTAAATAGATAAAAAAATATTTACCTTACCTGCTGCAATGGCCCAGGTGGTTGGGCGGGGGGGTCAGTGACAGGTTTACTCAATGATAACTGGTGACACTGACAGTTTAAGAGCAGTGATGTGTCTCTTCTAAAATCTTAAATGTATTATTGCCTTCTTTGATCCCAAGCATATGTAATTTTTGAAATTGTATGCCTGTTTATTCTTCAAGTCAATAAACTTTCACTGAAGGATAGTGATTGTATGCAGGTGGTATCTGATTGTGGTTTGCAAAGGCTATAGCTGGGAGCTATGCAGAAATGCAGCAGTTTTCCAAAACACTGACTTCTCTACCCAAATACTGATATTCCCTTTATTGGATAAAATTAGATTTCTGACTATGTCAGTCAAGATTTGTGAATGTAATATATTAAAAGTATTAATGTGTTCATTTTATTTTCCGATTATCTACCAAGTGCTTAGTCATGTGACAAGGTGTTGAATGGAATGAGTCCTGTGTTGCCATGCAATAATTTGTGCTCTTACAAATGTATTTAAGTCCAGAGAGAATAATTTAGAGTAATAAAATATTTTTCTCAGCACTAACTCACTGTAATTACTTATTCATTAGCTCAATGGCTAGCTGTACCCAAGCTTCTCATGTGTGTGTTCTGAATCTTATTTAGATGGATGGTGTGGTGTATAACATCTCATTTTTAGTAGTGTCCCTGCAAACCAGAAAAGCATAACAGCAGTAAAGTATGAGCATCGGAGAGGGGGAGACAGAAAGAATTACACGTACAATGCACAGTAAAAATTTAAGAAATTATTAATTCTGAGTGGCAATGGTCTGTCTGATCATCTCAAAATTAGTATGAATTTCATTTTGCCAAACTCATTCATTCAGGTAATTTCATTCTCATAGCACATCAGTCAGCATCTTGTTGAATGAATTTGCTTGCTGCATTTACAGAGTTCATCAAAACATGCAGAATATATAAATACTTGGAATCTTGCAGGTACCCATCATTATCGACTAAATATAAACAAGTTAAAACCATAATGTAACATCCCTTAAAACTATTGGCATATATGTACGATATGGAGAAGGGGAATATTAGCAATGTACTACATAAACATATCCATGCTAATTATTGACTAAATATAAACAAGTTAAAACCATAATGTAACATCCCTTACAACTATTAGCATATATGTACGATATGGACAAGTGGAGTATTAACAATGTATTATATAAACATATCCATGCTAATGCTTCCTATACATTTTTGTTGTTTGCTATTGAAATAATTCCTAAGGATTCAGGAGGTTATCTCTGGTCTGAGTTATTGAGAAAAAAGAACTGTGGTGGCAATTATTTTTAAATGCCTATAATTTCCCTGGATTGAATGATATGGTATCTATTGATTGCATTTTTATATTACAATCCTATGAACTCTAAGAAACATTTAGGAGGGAGAGGGTTGATTATATGTTTGCCTTGTTTTATATTGTTGCTGTTTTATGTACTTTTTACAAGTCATATTAACAATAACATTTTTACTTTATTCGTCAATTGAAATACATGTATGTATAATTTATTTTAAGGTAACAGTGCTGTTATATAAAATATATGGATTTTCTGAGTACCAGACACTTTAAAATTTTAAAGGATGACAAGCAGTGATCTCACTTGAAGTTGTGTGTTTGATGTTTGTTTTAGAAGTTTACTGATAAAGTCATTTTTGGTATTTACTTTGTTTTGATGAAGTTCTCAAATTAGGGGATAAAAAGTGCTAAACCATTGTAAGGTAAGTAAAAGTCAGTTGGTAACTGTGTTTTCGTGAGTGTTCTTGGTGTTGGCCTATTGTTGTTTTATTTGCCTGCCCAATGTTTTCTTTGCTTCCTGGAGCTAGATAAGTGAACTATATCTCTGATCATTTTCATCAACATAATTCTCTCCTGCTTACTGTATTTCTCATCCAAAACTTCTATACCTTCTCTAATCCTGGTAACCAGCATACCTTGCTCCTGTTTTTTTGTCCTTTTTATTACACTGTTTAATAGCTTAATTTGTTCTAACTTCTCCAGAAAAAATATATTTAACATTCTCGGTATTTGCATCATTCATAATTAACTGCACCCGTATTCATTTATATGCTTGTGTTGGATTGCTTGTAACTCTTTTAAGATGCCTTTAGAAACAGTCTGTCTTTTTCTTGTTCTAAGACTTTTTCATTCATTCCTCTATTTTGATTTTCTATTCACTTCCCTCCCTCCCTCTGTCTGTCTCCCTGTCTGCTGTCTTGAGCTAATTCAGCTTCCTGTCCATAACACATTTTTAAATCTGACACAACTTTCAACATCTAAGTGTCATTTGTCATTACCTCCTGGATTTTAATGATATATGAATCAACTCTTCTCATTTTTCTTATTATATTATATAGTTTAGGCAGAATCAAGGCCCTCCAACATTCCTAATAATGATAACCAGGTCCTACCAACAGTGTTGCCACTATGTTATGCATCCATATTACTTCTTTTTCACTATGAAGTGACCTTGCTTCTGAGCTGGGAACTGAATACTTAGAGTCAGAGACATGTGGCTAAACAGATAGAGATGTAATTATTATACACACCACCTAGCATGGCTTTCAGGCATCCCTCCAATGCCTACAGCCATCTGACAACCTTCAGTATCTAACTGTCAGCCATCACTGATCCTCCTACTTTTAAAATACTGACTAATGGCTGCTAACCTACAATTAATCAGAGGAAAAGACTTTTATTTTATTAAATGTTTTTATGTCATAAGAGTTACTTATAGAGAATGACTTAAATGGCTGTTCTTTAGTTATTTAGTCTTATTAAAGTTAACTTAGTTTTACGGGTCAACATGGCTTATTACAGGGAAGATTCTCGTTCAGCAGCAAATGTAGCATACAGTGCCTCTGTTGCCCATTTTTGGGCACTGATGCTTGTATGTCTACCTTACTACCTGGTTCCAAATAGGCACATGGCTGTCCAAGAAATGGCCCACTCTCAGCTTTGAGGTGAACTATTTAACCATTTAAATCAACATTTGAAATTCACCCATTGCTTCAGAAAATGGTGGACACTACTTAACTGTTTGCGAATAAGATTAAACCTTTCTGGAATGCAAACAATTCAGTAAATTTAGTATAAAGAAATACTACTTGCATTTAGTAGAAGGCTTTTCATCAAACTGGATTCTAATCAGACTAACTCCAACCTTTGCTTTTAACCCAAGATATAACACAAACATGGCTCATAATGTCTAAATTCAAACTGTCAATGCACCAGAAAAATAATGAGAAATTAATGCTGATAAAAACTAATGTTTTTGCAAACATACCCAGTCTACTCAACTTTCATCTAATCTGTGTTGTCAAGCCAACTTTTCAGTGAGGATGGAATTCACCTGTTCCGTCCTCTTTGATGCTGAAGTTTTCTGGCAGTGTGGAGAACACCTAATGAGTATGGTTTGATGGAAGACATATGCACATCTTCACTTGAATTACTAATTTCCACTCACATTTTTGTCCCTGAGACCTTGCTTTTCTCTGTCTGTGATGAACTTGGACATTCTTCTTTACAAGCTTTGTGTCCTTTTTTCACCCTTGCTAGGCTTGCCTTATGAAAATGTATATTGAGACATTTGATCATACTGCATTTCTGTGGTCCTTGAGTCCTTTTTTCGTGCTATTTGGGTACTCCTACATTTATAGCTTGCTCTCTGGGGAATCTTCTGCTCTCTCTGCAGTTCATTACTTCAGGTTCCATTTTACTCCCTTATCACAATACTGAGCGCATCATTATCATTATTTATTATTTATTATTATTATTAATAATAATAATAATAATAATAATAATAATAATAATAATAATAATAATAATACTCATTTGTTAACCAGGTTGGCTCACTAGACACATTGTCCCTTTTCATGATCAATTTGGGAGCAATGTTTGGATAAGTGACTTGCTCAAGGTCACACCACAGGCAAATGAGGGCTAAAGGAATCAAACCTTGCATCACAGGAAGTACAGCTCATAACCTTGAAATAAGCTATGAGTTCTGATTCTGGTGACACAACACTCACTTCCTCTGTAGAATTATCGTCTTTCTTATGGCCATTAGCCACCAACGCCAATGAGAATCGTTAGGTCTATTATTGTACAGATGATGTAGCTTTCAGATTTTGCCAAGCTTCACCACAAGCAGATGTTACCATAGATTGATTGATATAGAGTACAAGTGAGTTGTCCTGCAATATTTTACTCCTTGTACCTTCTGTGTTTACTCCTTTAAAAGGGAAGCTTTTCCTAACAAACATTTCCATTTCTTAGATAACAATTATTCAGATTTTCATAACATCTTTCTGCTTGATTTCCTTTGCATTCAATGCACTCGGTGAGTAAGGAAGTCCAAGTTTATTTGAACATCCAATACTGGAAACAAATTGGAGAAGTTCGCTTAATATAAAACTACACAAGCTAACTCTCTAAGACAGATACTCCTTCTTTCTTTGTCATTATTTTGCATTCCTGCATGTTTACTTTATGTTATAATTGGTCTATTTTGCTTTTAAAGAGATTTCCCCCAGCTACATTATCAGCTGTATTTGTAAGTCATTACTCTCCTTAACAACCACCATGGTTATCATTTTCCTCATTTTCTTATTGCCATGATTTGCTTTTCAAACTTTTATGGTTTAGCCAACTTCTATGACCCTCCCTATCCATAGCTGCATCAAAAGTTCTTATTCACTTCAGCCCTTTTAATCACTCCTTTTGCACTGACAGCTGGAATCCTGGAAACTGACATCACCATGATTAGGTAAAAGCAACACCACAAACGTTTTCAATATTTATGCAGAGCATAAAACAGGATACACATGGAAAATCAATACAGTTAAATAAATGTCATACAAGGTTTAATCTCAGGAAATTATTTTATTTTTAATAATAAATACTGATTACTGTTTTGGAATTTGGAATTAATTTGTTAATATGTAGTTGAGGATGAAACAAGTGTTGCAAGGGAATATAATACATATAGGTCAAGTACTGTGGCAAGCAGAAATTATGTGGGTGTGGCCTCTGAGCTTTTCCCCTTCTTCATTCATCACTGTTGCCCACTTTATCATCACCTTGTTACTCATTCTTCTGCCAGCACTGTACTGGTACCTAACACTGCTACAGGTGTGTTACTCTTCTTTTGGTGATTTCTTCATCATTTTACTATCATGACCATCAGATGCACATTGCATGAAAGACCCCCTACTTTGTAACTCTAACTGCAATTAATGTGCTTTGCAACAAGCAGCCATTAAGACCTTTTCAGTACATGCATAGTCTGCTATCTCTCTAGCCAGCTACTTTGCAAACAAATCTGGAATGTCTCTATAAATAAATGAAAATGTCTTCCTGTTGTATGCTTACTAGGTTTTATTAGTGGATCATTCCAATGTTTCGAAACTGTAGCTATATTGAAAATTAATGCACATGTTCACTTCAATCAGACAGTTTTTGCAACAGTCTTCAAATTACTCTAAATAATGATGGCTATGCATGTATTTTTTTACAGTCTTCTGTTAGATTGTCTACTCCATATTATATATATATATATATATATATATATATATATATATATATATATATATATATATATTATTAGTAGCAGCAGAAGCAGAAGCAGTAGCAATAGCAGCAGTAGTTGTAGTAGTAGTTGTAGTAGCAGTAGTAGCTGTAGTAGTGGTAGTAGTTAGATCAGTAGCAATAGTAGCAGCAGTTACAGTAGTAGTTGTAGTAACAGTAGCACTAGTAGTTGTAGTAGTAGTTCTAGTAGCAATAGTAGTTGTAGTAGCTGTAGTAGCAATACTAGCAACAGTAGCAGTAGCAGTAGTTGTAACAGCAGTAGTAGCAGTACTCGTTGTTGCAACAGTAGTAGCAATGGCAGTAGCAGTAGTAGTTATAACATCAGTAGTATTAGCTGTAGTAGTTGTAGTAGCAGTAGTAGTTGTAGTAGTTGTAGCAGCAGAAGTAGCAATGGTAGTTGTAACAGCAGTAGTAGTTGCAAAAGTAACAGCAGTCTCTCTCTGTTACAGCTGTGAGACATAATATTGGGAGATCCAGGTTTCAGTACTAGGACTTCATTTTTACATTTTTATATCCCTACCTTACTAATAAGTAATCATTTCAGTGTACCAAAATATGTTGATGACTTCAGAGTAACTTGTACAGTAAACTCATGTTCAGATCAAAGACTCTTAGAAGAATTATCTGTGTGAGCTTTACATACGGTGTAAAGATAATATGGTCTCCTTCAAATGTAAAAAGTGTAAGGTTTTGCAAACTGGAATTATGAATCATGAATATCCCAGTGCACAAGGAAAGTGCATATTTTCTAAATGTGATTTTTCTACTTACCTTGGAGTCAAGATGGCTGAAGACTTCAAAATGGGTGACTCATGTAAGAAAACATACAGGAAAATGCTTTGGTCAATTAAGAACTATAATATATTATTTTGTTTCCAGACGTTTGTTTGTTTGCATAGTTCCCTTGTACAACAGCATGATGAGGAAATGGGTTTTGTCACACAGTGGGAGTGGCAGAAATAGTGTTTTCCAAAGCATTTTACAAAATATATCTGATCAGTCAAGACCATAAGCTATGAAAAATGATTCAAGAATTTAAACTTTTACTTAATTACTAGCACCCATGTAGAGGTACTTTATCTGGGGGTATAAATGCTTAACAAATAAATGTTCTAACATAAGACATATATTAATTTCAGCTCTATTTCTAGGCTCATTAGAAACACCAATCTGATAAGGATTTCTGGACAACTACCTTTCGGAAATTGGTTTCTGATGATCTTATTTGAGGTCCTTAGCCATACATCTGCACTGAAACCCTGAAAGATTGAAATCTGCATAACAAAAATAACTTCAGTTGCAATATTAAAACAGTGAATTACAAAAAAAGTGATAATTTTAAATACATTTTCCAGGGGAAATAAATTTTAACCTCTGCCAGCTATATATACCAACTCCAGAATCACAGTGCCTCACAAGGGGTGACACCTTTAGCATTAGTATGCATTTCCTGCAATGGGCTCATGATTTCTCATATGATCATTGGGACTAAAGTGGGAGCCATTATTAGCTGCCACCTGTGATATTTTAAAAAGTTTATTAAGTTAATCCTGGATTTAGTAACTCTTGAGTTGTTTTCACTTGTCTGCACCTTGTAAAATGGATTTTGCTGAGTTAGTCCAGAATTTTTTCTGAGTGCATAATCAGAATATAAACTGTGACTTTGATAATTGGGGTGAGGGGAATCAATGATGGAGAACTCACTTTTTAAGAAGTGAGGACCACCACGACAGGTCAGTACTGCTAAAATTTACATGTGACATCACGTTATATTTGGTATTTACATTCAACAGTTTCTACAATGTGCATCACACTTTTTTCTTTATTTTGAGTACTTTTATAGTGGGAGTTGTAACCATACATTTTTCTGTTTCAATATGCTTTTCTGACATACAGAAAAAGGAAACAAAAGTAATCACCAGTGAAACAGATTTTCTTATTTGTGCATTTCACACAAAGAAATGTCCCCACATGGATAAAAAGTATTTAATTCATGTCATCCTACAAGAAAAATATGTACAGTGAGGCCAGTCAAGGTAGCATGGAATCTTTGTCGGGTGCTACAGTCCAAGAACACGAGTAGCTTTAAATAGTGCTATATCCTGCAATGCATATGACAAAAGTCTCAGTTTGTCAGTTCCCATGACCTAAGCTGCACTATAGAATGTGCTAACAAGGCAAGATCTTGTCAAGGAAAAGTAGGCATCCACAAATGTTATTAAAAATATTAACAATATATTTGCTCAGTACTTAAGAAAGGGAAGTGAGTTTTTACAAAAAAAAAAACAACTTCCTAGTAGAATAGCCAGAATAAGGTAGAGCATTACAGTCCTTTCACAGAGGAAGGGTTCATGAAAGTACTCAAAATACTAAATGTGCACAGGATGCAAAATGGAATTCGCCAAGCTATATTTTTCGACTACAGAAAGGAAATGTGATAACACAACTAATTAACTTTTTATACTTTGGAAGCAAAACAGAGGATAGAAACAGATTACTTTAGCAGCACATAGATTTTAGAATGACATATGTGGTAAACAATATTAAATATCCGAAAGCCTGTAGGACACAGAAAAAAAACTCAACATGGACAAAAAGAAGACCTTGTCAAATGTATGTATGAAGTTATTTGACTAGATTACCAGATATCAGTTCTGAAAGACAGATCACACTCTATCATTGCAAGCAAATTAGATAATAAAAAAGTTGTAAAAACAGCGACACCACAATCCAAAAACAGCAGATGTCAGACTCCCCAACACTCGAGACCTTGGATACCGATAAAAACCAAGTTTTTAATCACATATAAGTTAAGAAACACTGGAGCTCTTACACTGGGTTAAGCGCTTTCATCTGTCAATTCGCAGATTATATGTGATTAAAAACTTGGTTTAAGCAAATTAGACAAGTCTTGGAATGTGGATACAATCTATACCTTAGTAATGACATGGGTTGTGCATTGGATGAGGTAGGTTATAGTGAAATAGTTCCTTCAGATCCACCGGTGTGGCATCAGTAGGTCCAGTGTAGAAACAGTCCCTTTAAACATCGTTATCAAGATAATACTGCTGAGGCCTTAAAGGAAAAAATGTTTTTTTTTTGTTGGAGTACACTTTTTTTGCAATAGGTCTGATAAAAATAAATGTGTGGAACGTATGAGAAAATAGATACAAGAATACTAAAGAAACAGTATAAAATATGACAACTTAATTTACTGCAAAAGATGAGCACAATAATTCAATAATGCTTTAGACAAAGAAACAGAAGAGAAGTGCATAATAATGGAAGAGGAAAAGTGACCTGTAGTGGCACATTATATTGCAGAACATGGATGCCTCTCATTTCCTGCAGTATGGATTCACTCCTTACCTGTGGTCATTATCTGTCTGGAGTTTTATATCTTCTTTCCATGTCTTTGCTGGTTATGTCTGAATACTTTTGTTTCCTCCCATCTTGCAAAGACATTAGACTGGCTACAATAAACTGTCCATACATGCTTTAAAATTACCAATAACCTTGCGGCTCAGGTAATGGCTAAAAAAGAATCTGAGGACCAAAATATTTACCTATCTTGCAAATTAATAAATTAAAAAAGTGACCATAAGGCAAGCAAGCAACAGAAAAAAAAAAAAAAAAAAAGAAGGTCATAGAATATAAGAAAATGTGAAGTGAAGCATCACTTCCAGGACACAAGAAATTTATTTATCCTTTAAAACAGAAACTTTGTAAGCTCCATTCATACTTAATCTTGAATACTGCATATATTTTTTCATCTCTGAAATGAGAGAAAAGAGGAGGGCGACAATAAAAGTGTACTGTCTGTATCAGACAATATGTACACAGTGGCAGTGTACAGGTAAGTAGCATAAAATAACGCACGATGTCCATAAAATGCCATACAAAGAAAGACGTAATTTGCAGTCTTCATGGAAGAAGACAGCAAGTGGACTTCATGAAGCATGGCAAGAATCTAAATCATGAGGTACAAAATCAGGACTGTTTTCCAAACAAAAGAAAATGAGATAGTAATAACTTGCTTTACATTTCCTTCAGCTACAATTGCATGAAGGTTCAACAAAAAATAGGTAAAATTTTATCTCAGAGAAATATATATACTAAGTCCATCCAGACTTCTCAACCAATCGGGGACAAATTTCAACAGAATCAGGGACAAGTCAAGAAAAAATCAGGGACAATCAGGGGCACTTTTAAAATATTAGTGCTATTAACTTGAAACGTTGACAGAATCAGAGCATATGAATTAATACACATTTTCTGAAGTAAAAGAAGTCTGTAACTCTTAATTATTGTCATTATTCTTTAAGTGTAATTCAGCACCTTTCCTCCAAAAGTCACTAGTTTTGGGAGGGATTAAGAGGGACAGAGCTAAATTTTCAGTCAAAATTAGGGACGTCCCTGAAAATCAGGGACAGTTGAGAGGTATGAGTCCATCATTACATATCAATGGGGAAGAAGAATGCCCACATAATGACTGTGGATGTATATATAAAGACTGCATCTACTGTCACCATTTTGGGAATTTTCTGCAGCGATCGACACTCAGCAAGTTCAAGATCAGCAGATATGACTTGGTAGTTAGTAACATTCTAACAGTAATGAGCTTGTTTTTTCTCTTGTCTCTTGAATAAACACAAGTGTATTCATTCTGTCCATTTGGTACGACTTGCCTCTTGTGCTTGCACCCTATTTTATTTCCAGTTTCATTCCACCTATCACATGACAATTTGAAATATTCTGTTATCCTAACATACACATAAGCACGTAAGAGCAGATGTATTTCAGATGACATGACTTGATTTGGAAATGTAGGGAAGATTCTCTAAAATGTTATTTTAAAGGAGGGGTATTAAGGGATAACTTTGCAGAAGAGTCATTAGAGTTAAATACAGCAACTGAATTCAATAATATATACTGCTGACATAAGCCATTCCTTATGAGGATATGAGGATACAATATTGGACTAGTAGAACTTACAGTCACGTATATAAATGGCACACACTGTTAAGAATGTGGTCATTATCTGCAATCAAATTTTTAGCTGTATATATTATGCAAAAAAAACTGTTTGAGAACATTTAAGAAATCCCAAGTTCATTTCTCAATGGGAAAGGCATCACAAACTACAGCAATGTAGCATACAAATGGGAACTAAAATGTATACATGACTTTATTCTGTCAAACTGCATTTTATGAAGAAAAACAGGAATCTGAGGCAATATGATTTGCAGGCTGACAGACCAAAGCCAGTTTAATCCATGCATTTTACTCAAGCTAACTTAAATTTAACTGTCTTATTTACTTTTTTCATTAATATGAATTAATTAAGGTAAGGAAGGGCAATGGGATTATAAAAAAACAGTTGATGGACTGAGATTTTTCCACTACCTGAAAAGTAGGCAATAATTACCAGTACAAGTAAACACAAAGACTCTGGAGCACAGACGTGATGTATTACCTTTTATTGGATCAACATAGGCTTTGCAGTTACTCAAGGTTTTAAGTTGCATGAACCCTTCGTTTGGAGTTATTAAGTTATTAATGTTAGACAGAGTGCTTAAAATATCCACTTGCGCCTTATTTCCAATTGGTACAAAAAAGACACTTGAAGAATGCTAGTGTAGAAAAAATGTGCACCTTGGGTATTTCAGATGATTGCACCTCAGACACAGACTTGTGCATTTATGTGTGTATATGTGTGTGTGTGTGTGTGTGTGGGGGGGGGGTGCATGTGTGTGCACGTCTGAGACTTTGTTAGCCTGAAACTATAATTGGCCAGCTCATGCCATGCTATAGAAATCAAAGTATGACATGTTACTTTAGAGAGCCTGCCTGTATTCATTTAGCAGCAAAGACACCTCAGCAATCATCTGAGATATCCAATATGCCCGGTCAGTTCACATAGCACATGTTGCTTATGCCCTGTATCCTTTCTGCGAGGTACCTGTGTGGATGCTCCAGTCATTGCATGCGCCTTGTTAGCTACAGATCGAAGGGTTCATTATACTCAATGATTAGTCTGATGAGGACTGAATGCAGTGAAACCACCTTCCTTGGACTTAGACGACATAACCCTGCTTAGAAGTTGTACAACACAGAATGATTTCCTTACTGCCACAGACACATGAAGGTTGGAAGTTAGGCTGCTATCTACATGTGTCTTTAATCACTGACTACTGTGTCTACTCTTTTCAGTGAGACAGTATTCTTTTGGAGGTTGGCTACCCTGGAAACTATCAAGCATTTCTTGCCACTGAGTTTTAAACTGTGACTTTGTCACCAGATAACAGTTTGCACCCGTCCTTCTTGGAGGATACTGTGTAGTTAGGGGAGTCTATGACTGCACCTAGTTTGCAGTCATCTGCAAACTTGTTCAGGCAGAGGCCCTTGACATTGGCTTTGACCTCAGAGAAGTAGATGCCTAAAAGGAGTGGACCCAGCACAGATCCTTGAGTGACCCTATTAGTGACCAGCCTTTTTGTGTGAGGAGGACATCCCTATCCTAACTTCTTGGGGTCCGATCTGATAGCCATCCAGCTATCCAGTAGGTGACATAGTGGTGAATACCTTGT
The DNA here is from genome assembly GCF_019279795.1 of Protopterus annectens. Taxonomy (NCBI): domain Eukaryota; kingdom Metazoa; phylum Chordata; order Ceratodontiformes; family Protopteridae; genus Protopterus; species Protopterus annectens. The sequence goes on from NC_056739.1 coordinate 339,402,608, forward strand.
TCCATGAGACTGTCTACAAGGCCCGAGTAAGGTATTGTATCAAATGCCTTGTCCAGGTCAAGGAAGGCAATATACACAACTTTTCCATAATCCATTGCTTTGATGACCTTCTCAAGAAAATTCACCAAGTTGAGTAGGCGTGATCTACCCTTGATGAAACCAAAGTGGATTGGATCCAGTGTCTGAAGATTTCTTTTGTCATTATTAATCACTTCCATGATAATTCTTTCCATCCACCTAAACACACTGTTCAACCTCAGCCTCTCCACAGGGTACATGCCCATAGAATGGCACACAGCAACGGTTATTCTGCTCCACAAAGGAGGAGCCACAACTGACCCTGGTAACTATTTCCCCATAAGCCTGACTAGCCTGGTCTGCAAGGCTATGGAACGCATCACCATGGAACTCATTAACAAAGACATTGGGAACCTCCAAACACTTGACCCGACCCAGTTCGGCTTTAAGGGCAGATCATGCCTACTAAACTTGGTTGACTTCTTCGAGACAGTCACCAAGACCATAGATGAGGGGAAGGTAGTTCACACAGCCTACCTTGACCTCACCAAGGCTTTTGACACCATTCCCCACTCAGGAATTATAGAAAAACTCACCAGCCTGAACATAAACCCCTATGTCATGAGATGGGTTGCCAACTGGCTTACAGACAGAACTCACATGGTAAGAATAGTAGGCTCCAGGTCCATTTCTAAACAAGTCACAATTGGTGTCCCACAAGGCTCGATCCTGGGACCCCTGATTTTCAGCATATACTTCTCAGAAGTACAGGCAAACATAGGAGGACTATGGCTAACCAAGTTCGCCAATGACTGCAAACTAGGAGCAATAATTGACTCACCGGCTGATACAGACATTCTCCAAAAGGGCCTTACTGAGACGGACACCTGGTGTCAAAATCATGGTCTCAAGCTAAGTGCCAAAAAATGCATAGTCATCTCATTTGAGAAAAACAAAACACCCATGGACTACCGATAAACAGAAAGGCAGTAAGGTAACATAACAGGTAAAATCACTGAACCTTTATTGTCCCAATATAAGACGTCAAAAAGATTTTACTGACTAAGCGCTTTCACCCTCCTGGGCATCTTCAGAGTCAGTTAACATCATTAAAATCAAACTTTAAGTACACATATCAATTAGTACATAATTAAACAGAACCAATAAAATGGTAAAATATTTAATTGGTTAACCCCTTAGGTATTTGTTAACCAAGTCTTTATCTTTTATATTTTAAAGACTCAGTATTTTTGGTGCAATATATACTAAGATCACAATACAATAAAAAAAAAAAAAAAAAAAAACATATATTGTTTAAATTCTAAATAAAACAGGGACTGATGTCTGTTTTCGTAAATAATATGTATATAAAGTTTTTGTGTCAAATACAAGCTGCCTTGTGTCTTAAAATGCAAGCTAGAGACAGGGTATCATTAATACCTGGAGCATTACTAGCATCCAATCTTAACTGCCATAGGCATTCCCTTATCTCTATGAATTACCACATAGGTGGCAGCCCCCTTAATACAGAAGAGGTAATAAGAGATCTGGGGACCCAGGTAGATAGTAATCTCTCCTTTGACAATCATATTGCCAAAGTAGTTAGGAAATCCTTCTATGTAGCCCATCTAATTACTAAAGGGTTTGCATCTAGAAATAAACAGGTTATAGTGCCCCTCTACTCGTCACTCATCAGACCCATCATAGAGTACAATGCCCCATTTGGGATGTACCTCACAAGGCACTTCCAACAGCTGGAAAGACCACAAAAGTACCTCACCAAGAGGATTACTGGTCTCAAACATATGTCCTATGCAGCCCGACTGGAAAAACTCCAGCTGTACTCAGTGGCATATCGCTTACTCAGAGGTGATCTCTGCATGACTTACAAAGCCATGTCCAACTCAGAACTGATGGACATGCTCCACCTAAAGAAATCCAAGTCACTACAAGCCACTCGGTCTAGTGAGCTAAACCTCACCACAACAATAATTAGAACATGCTGGAGGGATAGATTCCTGTCACAGAGACTCCCCATGCTTTGGAACAAAATTCCTAACTACATTAGGCAGAGCCCCTCATTAACACTTTTCAAGAGAAACCTTGACTAGTGGATGGGTAACAGAAAATATACCCCTGGGATCACTTCATTGGCTCCTCTTGACAGAGGCTCAGTTAATTAATTAATGGAGCAGTGAAAGTTGACACACTCTGGCTAGGCTTATAAATGCCCTCGGGCAGATAGCCTAGTACCTACCTATGAACCTATGAACCTATTTCTTTGCATAGGATACTAGTCAAACTTATGGGTCTGTAGTTATGTAGGTATATAGAAGGCCTGCCCCTGTGTGGTGGGATGACTGTTGCAGTTCTTCATTCACTTGGCGTTAAGCCTGTCTGGAGGCTATGGTTAAATAGTGACTACAGATGCTGTGATAAGTCATATTTCTTTCTGTTCAGGAGGCATCCTGGAATGTCACTGGGGTCCATCAATGTGGTTCTCTTGGCCTTGGAGAGTATGTCAAGGACCTGCTCTCTTGGGATAGTTTGGGGAGATTATGTTTGTTGGTATTCAGTGAAGGGTGGCAGAGGGAAGAGAGAGATTAAACTGAAGCCGAATTTGGTGACCAGTAGATTTTCTATCTCTTCTGCCCTCGTGTAGGTGGCTCCATTTACAAATAGTTCTACACACTGTAGTTTAATGCCTTTGAGGCTGAGGACATTGCTAAAGAAAGGCTGGTTGTCCTTAGCCTGAGTGGCTATTTTTACTTCAAATTTGGCTTTGATAAATGTGACTTGCCTTTTGAGTTGCTTGTTTAGATTGATAAGCCACTTTTTATCTTGCTGGGTATTGCACTTCCTAATTTTTGCCATGACTTTCTTCCTTTTGTTATACAACCTATTCATATTGGGATTTCATGAGGGTGGCTTGTTTTTTGAATTTGTTCTTTGTTAATTCCTAGTAGGTACAGCTCTCTCTATAGGCCTATTAATATAATTGTTCTGGGTCTCTGTGAACAATTCCACATAAGCAGCAGTGTTTTCAGGGTTTATGGGGCTTTTGAAATTTGGCAGGCTATTACTTAATGTTAGAGAATGAGCAACCTGTACATCGGCACCCTGATTGGAGAATCCAAAGGGTTAATCTACAGGTAAAGACTGCTGAAAAATAAGTCCAGCACTTCACGGCAGCATATTAAGCTGCCGTAGAGCTCGGACTGAAAGTAATCTAACAGTCTCCATTATTTTACACTCACTTAGCAGCACTTTTGCTGTTTAGCAAGTGTAAAATAAAAAAAAAAACAGAAAAGTGTGAGCGTGCATGCATGCATGCATGAGAGTGAGAGCAAGACTGATCGAGCTATTATTTTACACTCGCTAAGCAGCACTTTTGCTGTTTAGTGAGTATAAAAGTAAATGCAATATAAAAAAGTGTGTGTGTGTGTGTGTGTGTGTGTGTGTGTGTGTGTGTGTGTGTGTGTGTGTGTGTGTGTTTATATTTCTGTCTGCATGTGTGTATGCATGCTTGTGTGCATGAAAGCAGAAGTGTGTGTGTGTGTGTGTGTGTGTGTGTGTGTGTGTGTGTGTGTGTGTGTGTGTGTGTGTGTGTGTGTGTGTGTGTGTGTGTGTGTGTGTGTGTGTGTGAAAGTATGAAAGAGTGGTGAAGCACATCATTATTTAGTGATTTCAATCCCTGGTGACTGGTAACAAACCACATATTTTAGGTGTAAGGGACCAAAAAATAAAGTAAATATCTGGATATTTTTAAGATGTTATATTTTGGATGTAAAATATTTCCGCCAAGACCATTTACATATACTACAGCAAGTCTGAAACATTAGGCAGAGGAACTACTTTATATCAAAAATATATTAAAAAATAATATAATAATAAAAAAAAAATAGATAAGTAAAACACAACAATTTTACAGACAGCACATTTTCTAAACACAATAATGCCCTCCAGGGTGTGTTACAGTATAAATAATATCAGTGATGTTGGGCCTCATAACACCACTGGGCAGGCATTATTTACAGAGTAACACACACCCTGTTGGACATTATGATGTTTGCCTTAGACTAGTTCCTAAACGTTTTGGGGTTAGCAGGGGTCCCAGGTTTAATTTTTATTTCAGAGGAGACAGCTATATTGTCTGACTTTACCAGTGAGGACATTACACTAAGGTAGGTGCAGCATTCTATCATGTTAGTGATGCCCGTATCCAGTACAATTGTGCCCCCTGTGGATGTTTGTCACAATAAATACTCTTGACCAGATAGTCCAAAGTCCAAGAATCTATAGGCCTGTAAGCCTAGGGTCATGCATGTTTCTCATTTTATGGTGGGGGTAGTTAAATTCATCCATGAATATGATATTGGGTTGAATGTGTTATGGGTTTCATGGGTCACAGAAGGGCACCTATAGTTTGCAAGGCTATGGTGGGAGACTTTGCCTATAATAATTTGAATATGGAGAGGGTCAAGGACATTATCTTGTTTTACCAGTCTTGAGGTATGTTTGTTTTTCATGTAAATCAGGACATCTTGCCTGTGCAGCAGATGATCTAAATTTTTTATTTTACATTTGTTGACCGGGCTAGTCCAACTGGATACATATCCATTTTCAGCAGAGGCCCGGGGAGATAAGCTCCGTGCAGAAAAAAATAGCAAAATAAAACATTTTTACAAACAATGTTGTTACAGGTTAATACATAAATTATCATAGAGGTCTAAGTACCTCCCATTTTAAAAATTTGAGTACAATGCTAAAAATAGGACTAATATTATACTATAGACTGGGAAGAAATAGGTCTGGGATAACAGGAAAATAAAACCTTTATATTTACAGAGAGTATTAGAAGTTAGGCTGGAAAAATCAAAGAGGACAGAAATACATCACAGTGCCGAAGGCAGGTAGTGGACAAAATTACAGAGAGGACAGAAATACTTTGCAGTGCAGTAGGCAGGTACAGTTCAGATTGCAGATAGAATACAGAAAGTCAAATTAAAAGAGGCATAAGTGTGTCTTTTATATATATTAAAGAGTTTCCACGCTAAGAATAAGCTTAGGGCATGAACAGAAGGGTAAGGGATATCAAAAAGGTAAAGTGGCAAGAAGGAAGATAGAGCTAGTTATAGGGAAATAGTGGGTAGGCAGTACCTGTTATGAGTAGAAAAAGTAGAAAACTGATCAGTCAGGTTTAGTACAGGGGCATAGCCAGTGTGTTCTTAGGAAAAGTTTCAGTTTGTTTTTGAAAAGAGATGTGGAGGAAACTGAAGAAAGTTCACTGGGGAGAAGGTTCCAGGATTTTCCAACAGTGTTGCTGAAAAGAGAGTCCCCAGCCTTGTTATTAGATTTAGAGGTGTTTACAAGAAGTTTGTGTGATGAGCGCAAGGAATCCAGATTCTTATAGGGATAGATGAGGTTAATTAATGTAGGAGTACTGGAAGGTTGGTAAAGAGTCTTATGGGCAATGGTTAGTTGATGGAATTTAAGCAGATTCTGAATTTCTAGCCATCCAAGCTGCTTAAGATTATAGCAGTGGTGGGTTCTGAATGGGTTGCCAGTAGCAAACCTGGCAATGTTATTGTAGGAGATATCCAGTTTGGCGAGGTTATTTTTAGATAAATTAGTAAATATGGGTGAGGCATAGAGGAGTGTAGAGATTAGATGGGTGTGAGCAATAGTTTTTCTGACTGTTGGTGAAAGGAATGGTTTGATTCTGTAGAGAGAGCCTAGCTTTTTATTGAGGGTTTTTATCATATTGTTGATATGTGTGTCAAAGTTAAGATTGTTGTCTATGGTAATACCAAGTAGTTTAGTAGTTGGGTCAGGTGATATGGGAGTACCATTTGTGGATATTACTGAGAAATCTATTGGGACAGTCTTACGAGTAGGATTGAAAAGGAGGAGTTTTGTTTTTTTGGGGTTCAACAGAAGGCAGTGTTGTGTAAACCATTGTTCTACTGTATTAAATACTTCTTGGGTAAGGGAGTGAAGCTTAGAAGTTGATGTGGCTGTACATATAAGTGTAGAATCATCAGCGTACTGAACACATGTAGCTTGGGGGATTGCTAGATGAAGGTCATTGATAAATATGGAGAAAAGATGAGGACCTAATATGGACCCTTGAGGGACACCAATGTTAATGGGCAGGTGGGTAGATAGAGTGTTGTGCCAAAGTACTGCCTGTTGTCTGTTATCTAAATAAGATTGGAACCATTTAATAGTGAGTGTATCTAGTGAGAGGGATTTGAGGATATTTATAAGTATTTGGTGATTAACCATATCAAATGCCTTGGACAGATCGATAAATAGTGCTGAGGAGAGCATATTGGCATTTTGTTTTTTGTTAATACAGTCAGTAAAGGAAAGGAGGGCAGTAGTAGTGCTGTGGGATGGTCTGAAACCATGTTGACAGCTGGAAAGTAAGTTATTTTGGATTAGGTGGTCTAGCAGTTGCTTATGGATGCATTTTCCATTAGTTTTGCCAAAGGTGAAAGTAGGGCTATGGGACGGTAGTTGGAGAAATCAGTAGATTTTCCACCTTTATGAAGGGGATAATGTGGGAGACTTTCCAGATGCTAGGGATGTGTCCTTCACTAATGGTTCTGTTAATCAGAATGGAAATGGGATAGGCTATGGATTTGGCTGATTTCTGTAGATATTCAGCTGGTAATTGATCTGCTGAAGGAGAGCAAGGTTTAAGTTTTTGGATAAGAGAAAGAATATATGCTGTAGGGACGGGTTGGAAGAGAAAAGGAGGGGGTGGAGTTGTGTTAGAGATAGGTAAAGTGAAATTATTAGGTGATAGGTGACTGGCAAGTGACTGAATGGCCTCAGTGAAAAAAGTATTGAAGGCATTGGCAGTGTGCTTTGGGTTCTCCTGGTCTGTGCCTTGTGGGTTAGGTGTAATGGAGTGACCTGGGTGTAATAGTTGGTTAATACTTGCCCAGAATTTTTGTGGGTTATTATGTTTAGTTTGCTGGAACTGTAAGCAGTAGTTTCTTTTATCAGACAGTATAGCTTTCTTAGTTTCATTTCTCAGTTGTCTAAAGTTTTGATGGTCAGCTGAGTTTTTAGTCATATGCCATTTGGCCCAGTATTTATTTCTAAGGTGGATTTTTTGTTTGGTGTCTTTTGACAGCCATGGGGCAGATTTAGTCTTGATTCTAATAGAGCGGTTTGGTGCATGGTTATCTAGGATGGTGAGGAATTTGGAATTAAAGTATTTGACAGCTTCCTCCAATGGGAGGTGTCTTAAGGGAGACCAATTGCATGCTCTTAGTTCACTTTGGAAGAGGTCAGGGTTAAAGTTTTTTTTTGATCTAATGGACTTGATAGTGGGTGGAATGGTGGCATTGGTTTTATGCCTGATAATGTAGGTAAGTGAGTGGTCACTAATATCATCAGGGAGGGTTCCAGATTCATATATGTGGGGATGTTTTTTATGAGTATCCAATCCAAGGTACTCTCTTTCTTATTGGGCTTGTTTATCCTGGTAGGGGAGGTAATGATTTGAGAGAAACCAAATAGGTTAATGAGGGTGGTAGGTTGGCTGCTGCAACAGCTGTTCCAATCAAGAGACTAGTGCAGGAATAGCACAGGAAGAGTATGGTACTGAGAGGAGAGAGAAGAGACAAAGTGGTGTGGGGAAAAAAAAGAGTTAGCACATGTTAAGGTAGGACTGGTACTACTTCACAATAGTTAACATAAAAACATAGCATATATAGCAAGCATGTCAATATTCCCTTAAGAGTAGCAGCAATAGATATTACATTTAAACCAGCAGTTCAGCAAATTAATACTGTAGCAGGACACTGTTTTCAGGCTCAGTAGGACTATCATCCACATTTAATATATAAGCTATAAGCATACCCTACTCATTAATAGCAGCCATTAAAACCAGCAGTTCTAAATCAAACAATACTATAGCTGGGCCTTGTTTATAGGTTCAGCAGATCTTTCATCACATTTGAGACATAATCTATGTTAAGAAAGTTACCACAGTAAAACACAATACAGCAAAACATATCTAGGAAAAAATACTGCCAGACTATGGAGGTATAGAATGCAGCAGTTAAGTAGGGATAACACCATGAGAGATGCAAGAGTTTATGCTAGGCTACTGGGTCCCTTAAGAGCTAAGGAAGCGCTTAAAGTTGTAATGCGAGTATGCCAGCATTAGCGATTCAACTCTTGGAACTATTCCGAGCTAGTGCATGGCTAAGGTACCCAGTGTGGTTAACAATGAAGTATGTCAGCTAAAATAAGCTACTAAAGGAGAAATAGTATGCAGCAGACAACCAGGCAGATACCCAAATATGTTTGTAATTGCGACTCAGTTCCTGGGGCTCTCTGGAGCTAGAGAGAAGAAAATAAAGTTGCACAATGTGGTTATCAAGCAATTAATTATGCTACCAGAGCTACTCGCTAGAGTAGTGGTGTGCAACAGTCAACTAGGCCATTTACATGAAAATCTAGATCAGAGCATTAGGAGACCAGCTGTACATATAATTAATATAATTCACATCTAATTGTAGTATTTAGAGAGAGCAGGACAAACAACACATTCAGAGTGTCTCGGCTTTGCTAGCGTAGTATTAAAAGCCGTTTGCTGGCTTAATACAAGCAGTTCAGTGCAAGCATACTTAAGAAATGGCTCCACGTGGGAGGCGTTGTACTAAAAAAACTTTTATGGGCTTAGAATCAATCAACTGAAATATTACAAGCCGTTTCCGCGTTTATAACATGCAGTTAGGTTCGGGCATACTCAAAAGGGCTCCTCGTGTGTAGTGTTGGACTAAAAAGCCTTTAACTGGCTTAGATCAAATAACTGAATACAAAAAAGCCGTTTACACAGCTAAATCATGCATTTAACTTTGGGCATAGTCAAAGTTGGCTCCACGTAGGAGGCGTTGTACTAAAAATGCCGTTTTCGCATTTATAACATGCAGTTAGGTTCGGGCATACTCAAAAGGGCTCCTCGTGTGTAGCGTTGGACTAAAAAGCCTTTAACTGGCTTAGATCAAATAACTGAATACAAAAAAGCCGTTTACATGGCTATATCATGCATTTAACTTTGGGCATACTCAAAATTGGCTCCACGTGGGAGGCGTTGTACTAAAAATGCCTATTATGGGCTTAGAACAGACGACTGAGTACAGGACGCTCAGAAATGGCTCCACGTGGGTGACACAATACAGAGATGTTTCTTATTATCTTGAGACAGGATGCAGGGAATTTAGGCTTTGAGATGCCACTGCAGGGATTCTGACAGGGTTCTTTCCACAAGGCAAGTTGGTTTCAAGAGACTAGTGCGGGAATATCACAGGAAGAGTATGGTATTTCTTATTATCTTGAGACAGGATGCAGGGAATTTAGGCTTTGAGATGCCACTGCAGGGATTCTGATAGGGTTCTTTCCACAAGGCAAGTTGGTTTCAAGAGACTAGTGCGGGAATAGCACAGGAAGAGTATGATATGAGGCAAAAGATGCTGGGGCAGGAGCAGACAGCAGTCAGGGCTTTACCAAGATATGGTATGTGTGTGAAAGTCCTTGAATTCCTCCACTGCCAGAGTGCTCTCCACAGCTTTAAAGCATGTCTTGGTAAATTGCACAAAAATCTGCATTCTCCAGCGTTAGGAGAGTGGAGTTTCTTGTTTAGACTTCTGCCATTGAGCAGTAACAACTTTAGATCTCCCTAGGTATAATTAGTTGGTTATCAGTAAATATGAGGTAATTGTTACATCACCTTAGGATGCCCAGATCCACAAATTTGGTGAAGGAGATAACAGGATAGTGCATATCCATGGTTACATGCCTGTTTTACATGACTAGTATTTTACTGTAGCAATATAGAGTAAAAATAGAAATATCTAATGCATAAATCCATATCTATTGCATAAAGAAGAGGTAATAAAAGAAGCTCAGGAGTTCTTTAATCAATTACTAGCTAATCTTTCGGAACACCGTCATCCGTCTGACATAGAATGGGCAACTACCAAAGCACAAATTAGAGGAATGTTTCTCCAAAAGGCTACTTATTATAAGAAATTACAAGTGAGAGACTTACAAGAATTGGAAACTAAAATTAAATTACTGGATCAGGATCTAATTGGGAATTATAGTAAACAAACTGAAACGGAGTTATTAAAATGTCAGAAGGACATATTTTACTACGAAACAGTAAATTATCATTTTATGAGCAGAAAATGCTCGTAAAATACGCCAATCACATACAGACCCCTCAAAAGCACTAGCACGTATTATTAATCAATCGAAAATACCTTCTCAAATCTCTGAAATACACTTTAATAATAAAACATATACCAATACTGAAGATATCATGAGGGTATTTGAACTAATATTTTCACAAGTATATGGTGAACAACAGGAAGTTAATATAAATAAGAGTAATAATGATTTTCTGCAGAAAATTATCTTTCCGAAGATTGGTGATGAGCTTCATATGAGCTTAGTTAAACCAATTTCTTCAGAGGAGATAACTGATGCAATTAAGAAGTTGAAGCCATATAAAGCTCCGGGACCAGATGGATTGATCACAGAATTCTATAAACTTTTAGTGATATATTGGGAAAAATACTTTCACAGGTATTTAACTATATAACTAACAATAAAATCACTGACCTGCACTTTAATGCTTTGAAAACTGTTCTTATACCAAAAGAGAATACTGATTTACATAACCCGGATAATTATAGACCTATTTCACTTTTGAATATAGATATGAAAATTATGACATTGATTTTGGCTAATAGATTGAAGAAGGTAATTAACCTGATAATATCAGATGAACAAGCCGGTTTTATAAATGGCAGACAAACTACAGATAATACGTTATCACTTCATACACTGATTTCTTATGCCACTCACAGGAACTGTAATGCATATGCACTCATAATTGACGCACAAAAAGCTTTTGATAGAGTGAACTTACAATGTTTGTTTTATACTTTAGCATGTTTTAATATACTGCAAGAATTCATTTTAACTTAAAAAAAACTATATAATAATCCTTATACAAATCTAGTTATTAATAGGAATCTCTCAAAAATAATTCAAATTAAGAATGGTACCCGCCAAGGGTGTCCGTTATCTCCAATATTATTCAGTTTATATTTAGAACCATTATTTCTACATATCAAACAAAATATTTATTACAATGCTCCAATAATTTATGGTACGAAGATTTCCATGGCGGCTTTTGCGGACGATTTGAATATTTATTGCACAACACCTGTTTCATATATTAAGAAAATATTAAAAGCTGTGGAAGACTTTTCAAAAATATCTAATTACAAAATAAATTTAAAAAAAAACAAGTTATTCCCATTAAAGACGCCTACACCCTTCTCGCTTTTACCATTGGTAGGGCAGGTAAAATCCGAAGAAAAAATAAAATATTTAGGGGTTGTTTTTTCAACAGATAATAGAGACTTTTACGTAAATAATGTTAAGTTAATTTGGGAACAGATAGTATCAGATTTAAAAAGATGGGATAATTTGAAACTACCAATAATGGCAAAGACCTCAGTTATTAAAATGAACATACTCCCCAGAATACTATATACCTTTAGAGCTACTTAAGTTCAAATTTCTAGGAAATTCTTCAAACAACTTCATACAGAATTAGCTAGATTTGTATGGGAACCTAGAAAAGTTAGGATATCTTATGACAAACTGATGACTCCGAAAAATAGGGGGGGTTGGAACTACCGAATTTTGAAACATATTATTTAATAATAAACGCTAACAGAATTTTAAGAATAGTTAACTTTGATAAGATCAATTCGAAATGGGCTCCTAAGTGGTTGATTTTAAATCATAAACATGTTGCTGGTCTGGGTATTAATTGTAAGGCATTACCTTTTTTAAACAAAGATACCCTTAAAATGTACGTATTGATTGAGCATATTAAAATATATATAATATCAGAACAAAGTCTGTTTAACTCACTAAATCTTTTACAATATATGATGATTTTTCAACCATTTCACAAAAATCCGAATTTGAAAATTGGTAATCAGTTGATAGACCTTAAGAAATTCCCACTTATAAGTAATTTAACCATATTTGATTTATATCCCTTTCTAGGAATCTCAATACATAACATACTAAGAGAGATGGATCTCCCTAACTCGTATTTAATTATAATAAGACAGTTAAAGGACTTATCAATAAGCTATTTTAGTAATAGGAATTTCAAAATTAAAGAAGAAGATTTAAACATTTGCCTAAACTTATGGCAAACCTTAACACAGGAATGTAAATATATAACAGCGTCATATAGTTTGATGAAAGAGGTGAAATACAATAACCAAATACTTTTATCGAAATACTGGAAGGAGAAATTGTTAAAGATTGAGGATAGTAAAATAGTGAGAGCAATTAACTTAACCTTAAAATCAGTGTCCCTTCAAAAGTTATTATTTACTCAGATGATGATATTTAATAATGCGTATTATACGCGTCTCACTTTACATAAATTTAACTCAAAAAACTCACCCAAATGCCCATATTGTATAGATCAAGCGGCTGACCTTTTACACATGTTCTGGAGTTGTAAATGTATTTTTAAACTCTGGAATTCTTTGAAATTTCAACTACAAAAAATGGGATGTCAACAGTCTACACTTTCTTGGGAGTTTATGATTCTGCATATTCCACCAACTAATTTGGATAGATCCCAAAGGATCATACTCGTAAATATCTTTTTGTTAATGAAGCTATATATAGCTACAAATTGGCTGAACCCATCCCAGACTTCATGGGAAAATTTCAAGAGTGTAGCGATAAAACATATCTTAGCACATAAATTATTAATTAGTGATCATAAGAAAAGTGTAAATAATACAAAAATATGGGAGCAAATCTTTAACATTGTCTTAGCTTAAGGTTCCATTCCACTTTTCTCTGGGAAGTACAGACTAACTATCGAGTTGTCTATAGATAAGTATTATACTGATACTAGATTTTTAGTCTTTTTTTTTTTCTCTCTGTAATATCTATTTAGAAGTGTATAGTTATGTATAATGACTCTATGTAACTGTTGGAAGCATTCATGTATATATTGTAAATAGGTTGTAGTATTGTATTAACATTTAGAATAAAAAGAAAAATAAAGAATTATTATTGAAAAAAAAGAAATATCTAATGCAAAATGTAGTAATATACAAATAGGATGCATATAATCAAAATGGAGAAATTACCACCACAAAGAGACCAGCCACCAGTGGACCCCCCCCCCCGGGTTCTGTTCTGGGACATCTCCTGTTTGACATTCGCTTTTCTGAAGTAAAAGCCAATACCAAAGGGCTCTGGCTGCCTAAGTTTGCAAATGACTGCAAGCTAAGAGCAGTCATTGAATCCCCAAATGACTTAGCCATCCTGCTGGAAGATTTGCCTCAAATAAATAACTGGTGTCAAAATGCAGACTGAAACTAAATGCCAAAAAATGCATTATTTTATCCTTTGGGAAGTCATCTACCCAAGGGAGGTACCACACTAACAATACATCCCTAAGGGTTGACCCAGTTGATCAGGATTTGAAAACTTACGTGGACAGCGACCTAACTTTTGACCAACATAGGTCTATTGCTGTAAGAATTTCCTTCCATATTGCATAGCTTATAAACAACAGGATTGTGCCTAGATATAAGGATGTCATTCTCCACTTTTACTTAGTCCTAATTAGGCTAGTCATTGAATATAATGCCCCTTTTGGCAAGTATCTGTCCAGACACATATAACAATTGTAATGTCCACAGAGGTACCTTCCTAAAAGGATGCAAGGCCTAAACAAAATGTCCTGCATGGACAGACTCAAAGCCCTGTCACTATACTATGTATCCTACAGATTGCTAAGAGGTGGCTTGTTTTGGGCATAAAAAGCATCGTCCGAACCATTATTGAAGATTTTACTGCACATCAGCAAGCCGAATGGCATCAGAAATACTCAGTCTAGGTTTTTAAACCTATTCTGCAACATCAATAAAACAGTTTGGAGGGACGGGTATATCTCACAGTGGATACCACTGCTATAGAACTCACCATCCACATAAAACAAAGTTCATCCCCATCCATTTTCAAGTACAACTTAGATCTATGCACCTTGTACTAATAATAGACAAAGGCAGCTCCTAAATGTTTTATCCCATGCATGGGTTCCCTCAAATTATCTATGGTATGATCACATTTATTCTCATTAGGGGTAACATTTAATTATCGACCATGGGATGGGTAAGGCCAATCTATAACCAAATGGGATAGGTTATTTTGAGCACAAAAAGGGAAATTATCTAGGCTTAAAATGGCCCACAAGGTCAGCTAGCCTGGTACTGTCCTATGAACCTATAAAAGTTGAGAGACAGTACTTAACACTGCTCAAGCTAGTTCCTCTTTTGCAAGTGGGGACTGGGGAAGTTTCAATGTTAGTTTTATATACAGAACATGTCAATTCTCAGTGCCTGCATCTATACAGGATACTTTATACATGCACAAAAAAATTTACTAAGCAAACATAATACCCTTGTGGCTAATCAGATGGACACACTCAACCATTTTTCCTCTGTGATTCCCAGTTTAGAGCACACCAGGCTGCAGCACCCCCTCCTCCATATGGCACTAATGCACAGTCCTGGGTCTTCTTAATGTAAAACCACAAAAGACAAAGTCCAGTGGTGAGGAATTACCAAAAGTGAGGAACTAAGCAACAAAAAACTGACTAAATCTGGAAACACTATAATAAAACTTATTCAACAGTGCATTAGCCAGCAATGAGGTCAGAAAAATGCAAAGGCATTTTACAATATTAAACTGCAACCAAATATAACAATTATTTGACAATACTCTAGCTATATTTTCATATTATTTGTTTTATAAGTACAAAAATAACAAGAATTACTTATCTTTTGCTTGGATTGCATTAGATTCAGGCCAAATCACTGTAAAAAGCAGTGTGGTTGCCAAGTATTTGTGATCTCTTTGGAAATGAGCCAAGAACAGCACAGAAGGCCAAATTTAGGCATATTGGGTTTGTTAAAGGAATGTCCTCTGAACCTGATAGGCTTCCTTAAAGATGTCATTGAAGCAGGCAAATTAGTTCACACTGCCTACCTGGACTTGGCTGAGGTCTTTGATAGCATCACCAACAAGATAATCAAACTAAATGAAAATATGTTTGTGTATAGGAGGGGGTATGTATGTATACATGCTGACACAAAGACACACACACACACACACGCACACACGCACACACGCACACACGCACACACGCACACACGCACACACGCACACATGCACACACTCATGTATGCATGCATACGTACACATACACCAACACCTAACTCTGTGATCCTGCAAGAGAGGACAATGTGAGAGCAATGCAACATTCATATGTTTGTTCTTCTCCTAGTCCAGGTGTCTTAACTGATTACTTGCAATCTTTTATGTTTGATGTTATGAGGGCAGATTAAATGGCTAGCAATAATCACTAGAGTTGGCTCCCATTTTATTCACTAAAAATGTGACTGCTTAACTAATTTTCTC
Source organism: Protopterus annectens (assembly GCF_019279795.1). NCBI lineage: Eukaryota > Metazoa > Chordata > Ceratodontiformes > Protopteridae > Protopterus > Protopterus annectens. The sequence goes on from NC_056739.1 coordinate 339,418,196, forward strand.
CTTAGGGATTACTGTACCTAAACAAAGAAAGTGTTCAACTCCTAATAATATTAAGCATTTGCTTATTACTTTAAATAATCTAATCACCTGCTGCAATCAATAAAACATATTTTTGTATAATATTGCATTTAAGAATTAACTCAATTTTATTTTTGAATATTTTATTATTTCATTGTGCTCCACCTGTAATTAATATTGTTTGAGATTGGATATTAACTAATTTGTTGCATCTGAAAAAGATATGTCACCATAAAACAAAAGCAACAGACATAAATAATAAAGATGATATTATGTTAGTTTTAGAGATGTTTACCTCATATAACCTGGAATTGCATACATGTGCATATGTATATATGTGACATGTCCTCTCTGTGCCAGTAATCAAGGAGCCTGAATCCTCACCACTGACATGGGTGAATGACATTCACTTGGAACAGAAACAGATACAGTATTTCCAGATGCAGCTCTCTGGAACAGGGAACACACTCAGTCCAGGGTCTGGGTTTCTCTTTCTTTCTCTGTCTTTCTCCAGGTTCCAGCAAAATTCCCCACTGGCACAACTGTAGAGTTCAGTCCTCAACCGACTGTTCAAGCAAAGTCCTCCAGCACACTCTGTGTGAAACCAGTGCTTCATGTCCTTGCTCCAAGCAGCTGACAAACATATTCTTGGAGATTTGTATTGCACACACACATACACGCACACAAACACACACACACACACACACACACACACACACACACACACACACACACACACACACACACACACACACACACTAAGGAATGGCTTGCACGGATTTACTAGCTATGCCCCTTCTGCCCAGACTATATAGTATTTACACTGTCAACAATATGTGATGTCCCCTTTCCTAGCAACTGACCCAGAATCTCACACATATGTGTCAATAACACACACACATAGAGCTTTGCTAAGATCTGTTGCAGCTTTTAAAAGTCATAAAACTATTTCAAACTTTTACCCTTCCAGAGCAGCGATTAGTTCACTGCTAAAGACAATACAGAAGGCTTCTTAGTACTTGTTTTCCAAGATATTTTGTCTCTGGCTGCAATCAGAACTGTAAGATACAATCTTTATAGTCTACCAGGTAATTTACTTTCAAGCTATTTTTCAAAGTTAGTTGAAGATGCGTTTAACCCCTTCTCTTCCAGTATCCCATGTTACAATATTAATTTTAATAGTTATAATACAGTCTGACATATATTTTTCATCTAGCAGGATGTACTGTTGGTGTATTTGTAACACAAGCAGCTTTTGCAAATCCTTTTCCAACACAAGCATCTGTACAAATTGGTTTGATACACAAATGACATAAAATTCTTTACAAAATTCCAGCTAGCTGTGCTGGCATATGTTACACATCCACTGCCTTACTTCTCCTGGCATAGCTGGCAATACCTCACATCATCACAATGTATATAAATATATATATATATATATATATATATATATATATATATATATGAAAAGTATATATATATATATATATATATATATATACACACACACACACACACACACACACACACATATATATATATATATATATATATATATATATATATATATATATATATATTCTGCCACTGTAGGAATGTTTTTAACAAACAGATAACAAAATCTAGCAGCGTGTTAGTGCACCTCTAGATTCAACTTTGATGTAATACTTTGATGTACATCCATTATTGCAGGGACACCTTGTTGAACCATAGGGTGTTTGCATTTCACAAACACCTGACCTTCTACTGGGTGATATGCACATTTTTTTTGTAAGAGTCTATTGATTTCCTCACTTAGTGCTGAAAGGAATGACCTTGCCCATTTTGGATTATTTTAATATCTGAATCTCTAAATAAATGGTTTGTTCTGATGAGTACCATTATCACACAGAATAAAGTCAGTCATCTGGTCTTCATTTTTCAAATAGCTATGGTCACCACTAAGTAGGTGGTAGAGCCAGTATCTTGGCCTGATCACAACTGGACCCACTTAAGTGTTGAACTCTACATTCCATTGTCACACCATCTGAAGATTATCAGATACTGGAATTTTAGGAATATCAATAGTAATAATGTGCTAAATGCATCTGATTACTTCTTGCAGGACTGAGATGCAGATGATACAGATGTGATTGCAACTGCATGTACCAGTGACTTTGCTGATGCTTTTCAGAAACTGCCTTTTTCCATGTACGAAGTTTTTCTACTGGCATTCATAAACAATGATATGCATGTAAGTACAGATATCGCAGAACAGAAAGTGGAAATCTGGAGTGTTGTCGGTGATGGGCTGTCCTTTTAGAAGACAAAATTACACTTGGTTAACACAGTTTTGTTTATCCAGCATAAACATTTGATATTAAGCCAATGTTCCTGCTCACGGGATTCCTATTGCATCATTTCAGCAGCAAAGCTCTTTCATATAGAGAAATGTTTGTGCAATCCGGGCTGACTGAGAAATAATACATTTTCACTCCTGTGGTGTGAAGCAGATGCTTGATTTCTTTGCACTTAAGATTTAAAACATTAGCAGTAGAATCACACATAGTAACTTCACTGAACAAATTAAACAATGTTCTGTTTCTTAACAAGTACAACTGAACTGGGAGTGGTCTTAGTTTAGATAAGTCAAGTACCCTGAGGTCATGGCATTGATTCCAAGAATGATCAATGACTTAATCCCAGTTTCCTCAAACTCATCGCTTATACAGCAGAATATGTCGTCTCACCTCTCTGTTATCTAAAACAATAAAATACCTTTAATCTTAGGGTACTTTCTCTGTCTACAAATTAAACTCCTGCTCCTTACTCCCACTGTGCATCTTTCTCCACATTTATCTTCAATCTCTGCTCTCGACACTTTTCTGGTTTCCTCAGACCTCAAAACTGTTGATCCTTTACCTCACCTCTCCTTCCTTTAACTCTTGCATACCCCATATACCATATTTACTCTTTTTCCTGACTGTCAGCAGCCTGTTGTCCTTTAGTCCCTGTTAGTAAGCTTGCATAAACAATTGTAATACTGCATGTACGCTCCTGTTCTAACAGATGTACACATCATTCTTCCATCAGGGTATACACACACACACACACACACACACACACACACACACACACACACACACACACACACATAGATATACACACATATATATATATATATATATATATATATATATATATATATATATATGGTTCCACTTCAGAATCTCGAGTTACTGAAAACTTGAACTTCATATGGCCAAGACCATATGATCGAGCTTTTAAAAACTCAAAATTCAGAAGTAAAAAAAAAAAAAAACACATAGTTTCTGCAGGGGGCAAGCCCCCTGCACCCCCCCCACACCTCCTACTTAAATATACCAACTCCGATATCATGCTACAGTCGGGAAAAGGGAAATATCCCACTCCGCGCTGTATGCAGAAATACAGAACTGGAGATTTCCCATTTCCTCACTATACTGCAATCATGGAGCTGGCATATTTCAGTAGGGAGGGTGCAAGTAGACTTTCCCCCCCCGCAAAAATCTTCTTTAAACTAACTTCAAGTCTTTTTTTCTCACACTTCAGAATTTCGAGTTTCTGAAAACTTAATCATATAGTCTCCACCATATGAATTTCGAGTTTTCAGTTACTCGAGATTTTGAAGTGGAACTATATATATATATATATATATATATATATATATATATATATATAGGGTTCATATTATATAAAAAACGTAAAATAACCACGAAACTAGTAAAAAGTAAAAAGTAAGACGCTCTCTGAATAACATGGACCAACAACATTTATTTTGAACAAATAACTGAGCGCTTTCACCCACATACACCATGGGTTTCTTCAGAGTTAAATGATAAAACAGAGCAGCTACTTTATATAAAAGACAGATAAAAACCATGAACCAATCACCATTCATTACAATTAAAAAATCATCAATTTTTCAATTAAAACATAAATCAATCAGTTTACCATTGCTAAAATAAATAAGAAATAGCTTCTTGTAAAAAAATATATATAAATATATACACATATATATGTACTAAAAGTTGCAAATGTGTTTGTATAATATAGTAAATATATAAATATAAATATAAATATATATAAATATAAATACTGATATAAATATAAATATAAAATATGTAATATAATATGTAAAATATATATATACAATCTAAGAGAATGATATTTCAATTGATAATAAGAACTAAAATGTCTATATAAGATTTCATTTTTAAATAACTTGAAATTGATGCATGCTCATTTAATCCTGGTTGTGTACAGGCATTCAGCCTAAGCTGCCATAAACATTCTTTAGTCTCCAACAATGTGTTCAAATCACCTTCACTATTACAATTAGTATCTGGTACCCTATCAATAACAAAAAACAAAAATCTCTTAAACCCTTTACATTTTGTACTATGTATATATAGAGAATTGGTGGTTTTCTTATTTTTAATGTCCCTGTTGTGTTCAGCTATTCTTTCCCTAAGTTTCCTCTTAGTTTTCCCTATATAAAATGAAGAACATGACAAACATGTAGCTAAATATACAACTAACTTGGTGTTACAGTTAACATGTCCTGGGCATCTTAAGGTCCTATTGTACCCATATATTGTAACATATGGCCCATCGTTAATGAATCTACAACTTCTACAAAAAACACATTTTCTCATCATAGAATTTTTAAATAGAGTTTGACTTTCAAAATAATTTTTCAAATTTTTTCCTTTACTAAATACTATCGAAGGCTTGTTACCTATATACTGTAAAATATCAGTTTGGTTAATAAAAACCTTTTCAAAACATTCTGTAATACTGTTTGTAAAGTTATTGATATTATTGCTATAAGGAACTATAAAGGCTCCTATCTTTCCATCATAGCAATTTTTCTGTTCATTTTTATTGAGAGCACCATATAATAATAATGGTTTGAAAATATCTTTCCTTTTGTTACTTATTTCATCTCTAATGTTTTCAACTAATTTTCTTGGGTACCCTCTTTCCAAGAACATATTCTCCAACTTTGTTATCTCACTATTAAACTTAATATCATCACTTATTATTCTCGATAGCCTCACCATTTGCCCCTTAACTAGGTTCCATTTTTGAAAATAAGGGTGACAGCTATCAAAATGCAGATAGTAAATTGTAGACTCTAATTTATTGTCAATTTTATAAAATTTTATATCCAGAAATTCACAACTATCACATCTCATGTTGTGTGTGAATCTCAAAAAAGTAGTACTGCCTTCTAAGTATTCTATAAAGCTATTAAGTTCCTCTCTATTTCCCTTCCAAAAAATAAGTATGTCATCTAGGAACCTTAAATACAAATCTATCTTTGACCAATAGCTACTTTTAAATATGTTGTGTTTCTCCCACATAGCTAAAACCAAATTTGCATATGTGGGGGCACATCTAGCCCCCATTGCTACACCTGCACATTGCTGATAATATTCCCCTTCATGTAGAAAAAAATTATTTTTTAGCACCAATTCCATCAACTCAACAAGTAGTTTGCGCTTTACTGTGTGAAAATTCCCAAAAGCCTCAAGACTATTCTCAAATAATTGCAAACCTTCTACCAAAGGAATCACTGAAAATAAACTTATAATATCTATTGTCACTAAATAAATCTCATTCAAATTCTCATTTCTGTAATTATAAAGTAGTTCAAGACAATGCCATGAGTCCTTTAAAATATGTTTAATGCTTGCTACAGTCTCCTTACAATTTACGTCTACAAAGTGAGCTATGGCTTCCATTTTGAAACAATTGGTCTAAAAGGGGGGTTAGAGGTGTTTTTATGTATTTTGGGTATTCCAAAAATTGATGGCGTCAAAGGATATTCAACTGAAAGATAATCAAATTCAGCTTTAGTAATAATTCCTTCCAAAAGTAAGTCATATAATTGCCAATCAACTTTTGTATATGCCTTTGTTAAATCATATCTTGCTACTCTTTTATAGGTAGTCTCATCACTGAGCATAGTACTCATCTTATGGTTGTAATCTAATTTACTCATTATAACCACCCCTCCCCCCTTATCTGGTTTCATGATTCTCATTTTATCCGAAGCACTCAGCTCATTTAAACAAAACCTTTCTGCTTCAGTTAGATTGTCTTTAGAGGTATTAGTGTCCTTCCATTCCTTTCTTAACTGCACCTCACAAAACATTTCAAACAAATGCACTATGGGATTGTTTGGTGGAATAAAGGTACTTGCCCTTTTCAAAGTAATTTTTTTTGTGTCAAATTCCATCTTAGCATCAAATTTTTTTTCTTGAAATAAATTCTTAAGTTTAAACTTCTTGTCTACATCTTTAAATTTACCAATATTTTGCCAATATCCACTTGGTAATTAGGAATAAACTCGAAACCTTTTCTAAAAAGTGATAGGTAGTTACCATCTAAAGATTTGTCTGTGTAATTATACATCGAAATACCACCTTCTGTGATAATGTCACAGTCATTCAAAAAGGGTTCATATGATTCGTTAATCAAATTTTCACATACCTGACCTAAATTCTGTTCTAAACATGACAGTTCTTGATCTATAAGTGTTGTCTGAAAAAAAATGCTCATTATTAACATTATAGTCATGTTCAGATAGTTAATTCATCTCTAAAATACATTTATCAATTGAAGTACACTCTGTGTCAACATCTGTCAAAAGAATACTATTTAAATCTTTATGCTTTGTCACATCAACACTTTTGCAACTAGCATTCTTGTCAGCTATATTAAAATGACCATCTGTTAAAAAATTGTTGTAATTAATAACAGTGTTAATGGTTGTTAAATCAGGCGGGGTTTCTGTTAAATAAGGCTCTTGACCTCCATTTAATGATAGTATACTTGTTGCCTGTATCTTCCCCCGCCATTGTACTGTTGATTGCGGTGTTGGTTCTGCCCAGCCCCCTTAGCGTCCTGGTAATCTCCGGAGCACAGGTTCTTCTAAAAAAACTCCCCCATTACTATCTCCATTCCCATATATTCTATCTTGCCCTGTAGCTTCTTCTGTAGATGCTGAAGCTACATTTGCATTTAAAATTGCACTGTTGTTATAAGTTTTAAAAAAACGTTTAAAATCCCTAAAATGAGAATATGCAGCATTGCTTAAATAATCTTTAGTATCACGTTGCAATTTCGCATTTTTACTATCCAACCCATTACTTACATATCTTTTCATCTCATTCAAAATGTTATCAAATTGTTATAATCAAACAATAAATCTTTTTTGATGCTATTGTCAAGCATAGTTAAGGTCTCATTTAATTTACTTAATCTATCATTGTTGTTCTTTATAATTAATTTAATTAATTGCATACCAGTGTTATCAAAGATATTAGTAAGTTCTTGTAAAAGTTCTTTGTAGTTTTCAAAGCCAAAAGGTACCTTAAATACCCTGAGTCCCTTTGGAATCTGCTTCAACTCAAGCAATCTTTCAAGGAAAACGTTGTCCATCTGAATTGTTTTAAATTTCAACATGTCCATCTGCTTAGTTAGAGTTCCTGTATCTGTTCCATTTCGTTGTATTGGAAAATTAGGAGCCAACAATACTGATTTCAAATCCACAGTTCTATAATCCACATTTCGTTCTTCTTGTAATCCATACCTAACGTTTGCCCATCACTTCCTAATCTTGTACGCGTTGTCCGACTGCCAATAGGATCTCCCAAACAATTGCTAGCAACTGGATTGCTACGAGAAGTACCTGGAGTGGAATGAAGAGTGAAAATCTGCTCCTCTGTGTCTGATAGAGCAACGTTTTCATTATCGTTTTGCAAAATGCCAAGATTGTTCTGAGCGTCACCATTAGTAACTTCCCTTTCTTTTAATGCTGAAAGCAAACGTTTAGTCAATATAAGCTGCTGCTGCAGTAGCTGCTCCATCAGTTCCATACCTTGACAATTCATAAAAAGTAATCCACAATATAACTAAATCAAATACAATGTCCGTAATATCCAAAAAGCGAAATACCAATGCGACACTTATAAACAAACTAGTAAAGTAAATCTAAATAACACGGACCAACAACATTTATTTTGATCAAATAACTGAGCGCTTTCACCCACATACACCATGGGTTTCTTCAGAGTTAAATGATAAAACAGAGCAGCTACTTTATATAAAAGACAGATAAAAGCCATGAACCAATCACCATTCATTACAATTAAAAAATCATCAATTTTTCAATTAAAACATAAATCAATCAGTTTACCATTGCTAAAATAAATAAAAAATAGCTTCTTGTAAAAATATATATATAAATATATACACATATATATGTACTAAAAGTTGCAAATGTGTTTGTATAATATAGTAAATATATAAATATAAATATATATAAATATAAATATAAATACTGATATAAATATAAATATAAAATATGTAATATAATATGTAATATATATATATATACAATCTATGAGAATGATTCATATTATATACTCAAAGAGGCGTTTCATCGAATGCCTCTTCATCGACTGTTAAATAACGAAAACACAAAACAGCGAATGGCCATACAAGCGATTTCTTTCCCTGAGAAAGAAATCACTTGGCTGCCTCTGTTACTTTGCCATTTTCCCCATTGTAGTACAATCTCAGAGTTGGTATATTTAGTTGAGGGGGTGTGGTGGGTGAAGCTCCCGACTTTGTATTGTTTGTAGTGATGTGTTTTTTTGTTTAGGGTAAGCAATTTCTTCCCCAGGGAAAGAAATTGCTTATATGTACGTTGACTGTTTTGTGTTTTTGTGGTTTATAGGTCAATGAGGAAGAGTTCGATGAAACACCTCTTTGAGTATCTAATATAGACCCTATATATATATATATAGTTTACTATTCTCTTTTCTAACTCATTTGCGTCTTTCGGCTTTTCCCAGTTAGGGGTCGCCACAGTGGAACTCCGGTCCGCTAATGATTGGCAGTTGATTTTTACGTACCGGCTTGCCAGGCCTGATGCACAACCTTCAACGAAGGAATGCCCATTCATGCATGTCTCCACGCAGAAGATGCTCTAGCTGAGAATCAAACTGGACAGCGTCTTACTGTGAGGTGACAACGCTACTGCAGCACCATCGCTGTATCTGAAATTAACTCTAGAGAGAAGTTAATACAACTATGCAGTAATTCATACAATAAATACATTTTCAAAAAACTTCAAACTCAGGGTGTTTGCATGCAAGAAAAATGTTGAATAGCAGCCTAGCTGCATGACTAAAATATATGCTAATATAGATATGTATTTCTTTATAAATGTAGGGCTGCATTACAAATGTATATAAACACTGCCCAACAGAAATGGTCTTCAGTGAACAATGTTCATGACAGTTAATGTTTACATTTTTTCTTTTTGTCCTGTTAAATTATTATTTTTTTAATGACATAGTCAGACGTCATGCAGCGCTTCCTGACCTTTGATTGAGACATGACAGTTTAAGTCTTGGGAGGATCAGTATATAGTAAAGTATCCTATCTAAACATCTTCGGGTATGAATTTATTCACATTTCTAATAAACTCTTCCTTTTCTTGGCATTTATGTTTGCTCCTTCTGACTTACTTCTGCTGTGACTGTGGAATCTTATAACTTATTATTTCTATTAAAGGAAAGTGCCACCCAAATATCAAATGTTCTTTTTTTTTCTCAAAAAGTATTTTCTTTTCACTTGTGACCTCAGCAGTGACTGGATCATGTAAACAAATGATGTCTCCTGCTTGCCTGGAGCTGTTTTTGCAGTTTCTATGCAAACTGTTTTGGCTTTTATATAATCTCAAGGCCTTTGTGTAGTACACGTGTTGTGCCATGAGAGCATTTTTCCAAGTTAATGCAAAGTAATGAATAGGAAAGGGATAGTTTCTATTTCATTTACAGTCTTAAGAAAATAGTCAGATAGATCAGTGATTCTAGCTATTATAATCAAGCAACAAAGCCAACAGAAAGCTAAAAGCTGCAAAATCAGTCTTCCCTTATGCACATACCTCTCAACTGTCTAGATTTTCACCTCATATTTTTGGTCTGTTCCTCATAAAAAGCATGGTTTTCTGGCATATTAGTGCACATTGATACAACTAAATAATGACATGCATTTGAGTTTCAAACTTCATGTCATTCAGAAAATGCATGCAAGGAGAACACTTTTTAGTCCAGCAACTTTCTAAGTTTAAGAGCAATTTTTAAAATCTGTCCCTAGTTTTGGACCTTTGACTCCCCATTATTTTTGGCTTTGTCCAGATTTTTTGTGCTAAGAGGTTGAGATGTATGTTGAGAAGTGTTATCATATGTTCATAGGTAGGTACTAGGATATTGGCCCTGGGGCCTATATAAGCCTAGCCTAAAAAATTCCCTGGCTTTCACCACCCAAGAAAGTTATTTTCCAGTGCCCCTGTCTAGCTGAGCCACAGAAGTGATCCCCAGGGTGAATTTCTTATTTCCCATTCAATTGCCGAGATTTTTCTTAAAGAGGGCTAATGAAGAGCTTTGCTTGACATGAATTGGCAGTCTGTTCCAGAGCATGGAAAGTCTCGGGGACAGGAATCTATTCCTCCAGCGTGTTCTGTTTATTGTGGTGGCAAGGTTTAGGTCCCTGGAGCGTGTGGCTCAGAGGGATTGGGGTTTCTTTAAGTGTAGCATGTCCAACAGATCTGGGTTTGACATGGCTTTGTATGTTAGGCAGAGTTTGCCTGTGAGTAGGCAATAAGCGATGGAGTAGAGCTGGAGTTTTTTGAGATGGTCTGCGCATGGCATCTGTTTGAGGCTGGTATTCCTCTGAGTGAGGCATTTCTGTACCTTTCTAGTTGTTGTAAATCTCTTGCAAGATACATGCCAGACAGGGTGTTGTACTCTATAATGGGTCTGATGAGGGATGAGTAGAGAGGAACAATGACCTCTTTTTTTCTGGAGGTGAACCCCTTTGTGATGAGATGTGCAACATAAAAGGATTTCCTGACTACTGTGGTGATGTGATTATCAAAAGAGTGACTACTGTCCACCTGTATCCCAAGGTCTCTTCTCAAACTTTTGGTGTTTCGTAGGCTACCACATATGTGGTAGTTCAAGGGTACAGTGTCTTTCCCAAAGGGGATGATAATGCACTCCTTGGCATTGAGCTTGAGGCCATGACTTTGACACCGAACAACAGCCTCAGTGAGGCCCCTTTGTAGACTGCCCACATCATTAGGTGAGTCTATTATGGCACCTAGTTTGCAGTCGTCTGTGAACTTCATTAACCAAAGACCTGCTGTATTAGCCTGGACTTCTGAGAAGTAGATGCCAAACAGGAGAGGACCCAGGACTGAGCCCTGTGTACTCCACTTGTCACTAGCTTGAAGTTGGATTTGGAGTTGGCTACTTTCACTGTGTGGGTTCTGTCAGTGACTCAATTGGCCACCCATCTTGTGACATAGGGATTTATGCCCAGTCTAGTGAGTTTATCTATAATGCCAGAGTGGGGTATGGTGTCGAAAGCCTTGGTGAGGTCAAGATAGGCAATGTGCACCACCTTACCCTTGCCCATGGCTCTGTTGACTGCTTCAAAGACATCAGTCAGGTTTAGGAGACATGACCTACCTTTTACAAAACCAAACTGAGTGGGGTCCAGAGTTTGGAGGTTACCTATGTCCTTGTTTATAAGCTCCAAGATGACACATTCCATGACCTTGCAGACCAAGCTTGTCAGGCTAATGGGGCGGTAGCTCCCAAGGTCTGTGGTGGCACCCCCTTTGTGGAGTGGGATAACTATCACTGTGCACCATTCAGTAGGCACAAAGCCTGAGGGGAGGCTCTATAATTGAACATGGTACTTAGGTGGGGTGCCAGTTCATTCTGTAGTTCATGCAGAATGCAGCCTGGGATGTTGTCAGGTCCCATGGATGCTGCGTTCTTGGCTTTGGAAAGTGCAGTCTTTACTTGTGCAGCCATGATTACAGGGGCTTTGCATTCTTCCGGAATAGTGATGAGCCCTATGGGGGGTGAGGGGGTGGAATGTTTGCACTGAGCCTATCTGCCAGGATGTTGGCAATATCAGTTGGTTCTGTATATCTACTGCCATTGTGCTGTAGCTCAGAATAGAGATGTGTGTAGCCATTGAGATTCTTGACATAGATGTAGAATGCTTTGTGTTTGTCTTTAGAATCAGTGGCAATTTTATTTTCGTGCCTAGCTTTGAAAGATTTTATGAGGGATCTTAGCTTCTTACTGAGGCTGACCAAGGAGTTCCTGCAATCAGGGGATGTTACTCTTTTTTGCAACAGCTTTTTCCTTCTGTTGTAGAGTTTGTTTATGGCAGGGGACCACCAGATTGGCTTTGTTTTTTGAAGGGTAGCATGTTGGTTCTTATGGGGATGGCACAATCCATGCACTCGTGTATGTGCTTATACAGTGCATTTGTACATGATTCAGCAATCGTACCTCTATTTTCTGTCTGTATGGGTGTCATGAAGCTTGCCACTTCTATGTTAAGAAGCATGAAGTTGGCTTTGTAGAAGATTTTTACAGTGGTTTCCTTAATGGGGGGTGGGGGGTGGAATATTGATGTCTTGGGTGATTAGCTTGTGGTTGGATCTGACCAGCGAGGAGTTGACCTGTGGTGTGGAACATTGGTTGTCCATATTGGTAATGTCCAGGTCCAGGATATTGCTGTTCCTGATGGGAGTATGGACAAGCTGATCCAGAGCATTGGAATTTATGAATTCCAGAAAGCATTGAGTAAATGAGTTAGTACATGAGTAGTTTTCCCAGTTGACTGTGGGTAGTTGAAATCACACATTATTAGACTTTTGGGCTGTATCTTAATATTACCCAGTATATCAAGAAACATGGAGTGGGCATCCTGGGGCATGGTGGGGGATCTGTAACAAGCTACAACCTGGATCAGTCTTGGCCAGTGTTAGTTGCACTTGGATAAGTTCGGATGCATTATGTTGAGCAACTAGCCTGGAGGTGTGGATATCCTTAATGAATATGGACACGCTTCCTCCTTTAGTGTTTTGGTCCAGGTAAGGTGGCCGAAAGGTGTGGTATGAGTTATAGCCTGGTAATGCAGGAGTGCTCTCTGGAGACTTGAACCAGGTCATTGCACAGATGTCAATGTTCTCCACTTTAAGGAGTGCCTCGAGTGAGTGGATTCTGAGGTTTAGACTTCTAGCATTGAGTAACATTACCCTCAGATTTTGCTTGCTTATACTGATACAGTGGTGAGTTTGTCATTTGAACCTTGCCTAAAAAAGGCACTATAGGGGTGGCAAGAGCCTTAGCCAGTATCTGGAATCCCAGGGGTGACAGGTGCAGGCCATCTCTGGCAAAGCATCGTGGTCTGTCAATCATGTCATCCTAGGCAGACAGACACTGGATCCCCTTAGAATGACACCAGAAGCTTAGCCAATTGTTGAAGTCAATCATTTTGTCCTTGTATTGTGGTATAATTCTGGGTGATGGCAGGATGCTATTCAGGGCTAGTGTCATACCTGCCTGGGCTGCATGATCTGAGATCTCCTCCATGTCTCTTTTCATATAGTCCAGGGAGATATGTCTCAGATCATTCACACCAACATAGACAATGACAGTCATATTTGTACTTGTTGTGGAGTGACATGAGTGCTTGCATTATGTGGTGGATCCTGGCACCCGACAGGCAGCTGACAGTAACTTTCTCCTTGTTTAGCCTGGTGAGTGGTCATCAGTGTGCCTGACTATAGAGGCACCTATGACTAGTGTGTTGGGTATGTTGTTTTGCCTTATGGGCTGAGGTTGAGTGGCACACTGATTTTGTGGGCTATGTGTCATTTGGGTAGTGTTGGGGGGTGGTGGTTGCTTGTGTTTCAGCTTTGGAGGCCTCTGTTGTTTGGGTAGATTTTTATTGAGAGCCTACGCAAATGTAGGTGTGTTTTGTGTTACTATGTGTGGGTTTAGGTGGTGTAGGTTTTGATGGACTATGTGTTGAATGTGGTGTGGTGCAGGTGTTTACCTTCTCCTCTTGACTGTCTAGTACAGTCTTGGCTGGAGAGAGCTTGGCTTCCAATTTGGCTATATAAGTGCATCTCTCACAGGTTGTAGTGTTGGGTGGTAGGAGGAGAGGGTTGTTAGTGTACATGAGGCAATTGCTACATTGCCCCAAGATGCCCAGATTCATCAGGTGGACAGTGGAAAATACTGGCAGCTGACCCTTAGACATGCCTGGATAGGTGCTTATTAATTTAATTACTAAAAACTGTTTTCCTCCTAACAAGTGAGGAAAATTGAGTGTTGCAGTAATTTGTAGATTTAGTGCTTGCAATGAGTTTTGAACAAGTGCTGAGCACAAGGAAACAGTTTTGAGTGCTAAAACTAGAAAACTGGCTAGTTGTAAGGGAAAATTAGAAAAGCAGAATTTCTGGCACTGGGAATAGTTTAAACCTAGTTAAAAGGTGCTTAAAAGGTGCTGCGCGATGCGCAAAACCGAACAAACATGGGTTCTTAAACAGAAAATGAAAGGGATAGAAATAGCCCAAAATGGCCAATAAAACCACAGATTCTGAGCTGAAACCACTCCTCCAGTGACAGATAGGCTGCTCAAAGTTCATCACTCTCACTGATGAACAGAGAAGCTTCCTTCTTCTTAGTAAGGTCTGGGCAACACAGAAACTACAAAACAGCCCAGAATTCAGCAAAATCTGAAAACCGGACTCTACTGGTTATAGAAAGGTGGGAAATGAGTAGAGAGATAGTATTTTTGTTTTGTTTTGTTTTTTTACAAAAATGAAAACAGATACAGTAAAACAAATACTTTTAAAGAAGAAAAATGGCTATTGCACTTGAATGTGTAATCCTCAACAGTTTAACAGTTGAAAAACACTTAAAAACGATCAATTAAAGTGCAAACAGTATCAGAATTAAAAAAAAAACAGTTCAAATAAGTTGCAAAGTTAATAAAACATGCTTGAAATAGTGCAGCTAGTGAGAATAAGCAATAAAAAGCAAAACAGAGGTACTTAATCCACTCAAAGTCTCCCTCTTCTCTCTCTGCTACTGCAGAATTCTACAGGACACCAAGGCAAGATCTTGCTGAGGCAATACAAGTGCAAAAATCACGCAAATACGGATTTTTAAACAGAAAATGAAAGGGATAGAAATAGCCCAAAATGGCCAGTAAAACTACAGATTCTGAGCTGAAACCACTTCTCCAGCAACATATAGGCTGCTCAAAGCTCACCACTCTCACTGATGAACAGAAAAGCTTCTTTCTATCTTAATAAAGTCTGGGCAACACAGAAACTACAAAACAGTCCAGAATTCATCAAAATCTGAAAACTGGACTCTACTAGTTATAAAAAGGCAGGAAACGAGTAGAGAGATAGGATTTTTTTTTTTTTCAAAAATTAAAACAGATACAGTAAAACAAACACTTTTAAAGCAGAAAAATGGCTATCACACTTGAGTGTGTAGCCCTCAACAGTTCAACAGTTAAAAAAACACTTAAAAACTATAAATTAGACCAGTTTTATAAACTTTAACACCACCACAGGAATAGGGGGGAACCACTTTCAGAACAGATGATAAAACAGCAAACAATGTCAGCAAATATATAAAATAATTCAATCAGGCAAAAATTAAGACAATGCAGAACTCTAAAAAGTGCCAAGAAATATACTTATCAGTGATATATTTCTAGATTGTTTGAGAAGTACTGCAGAAGGAGATTCTAATAGTGTATGCCAGGAAGAGATGATAATATTTAGATTTCATCTTAAAAGCCCGGGCTGGAGCAACCATACTTAGAATCTGCAAAATCCAATACATTAAGCATCAAACTACAATAAAATGGATTTTATGCAGGCAACCATAAACAGAATCACAGGAAGAGATGATAATATTTAGATTTCATCTAAAAAGCCCGGGCTGGAGCAACCATTCTTATAATCTGTAAATCCAATATATCAAGCATCGAACTGCAATAAAATGGCTTTTCTGTAGGCAACCATAAACAGAATCAAAAGGAATAATGATATCTTCACTAGAATGAGTCAGAAAAGGGCAGGAAATTACAATATTCCCTTTGTTAGTGAATGACTAGGCCAGACCAAAGAAAGCAATGAAATTCTAAAGGATGTAGGTTGAGGAAATCAGCAGATTTTAGGCCATAGAAAATTAGAAAAAAGTACTTTGTTTTTATTTATTTACCAAGGCACAGCACTTACCCAGATTGACTATTTTTCATACTCAGGCCAAGAACACTCTCTAGTTATGTGAATTGGTTAAATAAAAATAGTAGACGAATGAAGGTTGGAGGAATCAAACTGGACAATATCGAAACAGCTCATAGCCTTAATCGTGTGGTAACAGAATTCTATTGAGACACTAGCAATGCAGAAAATATGAAACTATAGTGAAAATATATGTTATCAAATTATGGGTTTAGTTTATTTAACATTGTACTTGCAGTCCTTGACAATATGCATGATACTCGCACTGATCATCTCCATTGTATTAATGAATTCCTTAGGAAGCTAGACAACATTTTCTTTCTACAGACTGCTCCAAAATAAACATGCAGCAGGAAAATATCCTTTCTTTACACACAAATACTGGTTCAAAAGAATGACAATAGGAAATTAATTGAATTTTGACCTATGGCTGAAAGTGCTGCAAGTTAGTAGAACTGTCATAACGAGCAGAAAAATGCCTAAGATTCATGTTTCCCATTCAGTAGAAGGAATAGCTCAACCTACACAAAATATTAATATGAAAATCTCCATATGCAGTAAACTATAAAAACTTCCATCTGTGGATGTTTTGTGTACAATTAGCTAACTTTACAGACATTGCAGACAATTATCTTTACCAATACAGACAGATGTGTAGAAACCAAAGCATGTGACATCCCATTTTATACAACATCAGTGTTATCTTTGTTATCACATAAAGATCATAACAGCAGTTTTAATACTACTTTCCAGAAAAACTGGACCGTATGTACACAACAATATGGAAAGAATCATTTGTAGTCATTAGCAGTACAAGTGAGCAGACAGAAGTATTCTGGAAGGCAAACCATGGATGAAATTAAGTGTCCTTGACAAGATACAATGCTGTGTTTATCTCATGTTTATTGTGAAATGTGTACCGACATTCCTTTCTTTTTTTTATATTCTCATTAGTCATGAGTACATTATTACTGACATTTCTTGCTTTCCTTTTTGTAGTCTCAGAATGTACAAGAAGATGCTTGACAATAATTTAAAGCACAGCAAAGATCCACATACCTATGCCATTTCATTATGAGGGATACCGTTCCAGGCTCAGTACTGAAATTGCCATCGAGCACAATGTCAGTCAGGGATTGTAGTTTTGGGTGGCATTTAGAAGCATACAGACTTCATTAAAACCAATGTGACGGTTAAGTCCCTTTACTCAAGACGCAGCCACCTCAAAGTAAAGTAAAGTAAATTAACTTGATGGATCAGAGTCACAACCCCTATTTGACATTGCGGAGGAAAAATCCTTTCCAGAAATTGACAGTTTAATGTTTTAGCGAATGCATGTTTGCTTTCAACAAATCTACTTTCTCACATTTTCAGCCTTTCTTTTCTTCAGTTCAGCTTGGTGGGTGGAAGTATACTGTTTCTGATTATATTATGTTCTCTGTAAATAATTCCAGAGATCACTGATAAAGTAAATCATGAGTCTCATAAATACAGTAAACGAAAACAGAGGCCTGAGAGCAACATTCCTCTGGAAGCCGCTAGCATTGTACTTACTAATGAATTATGCTAAGCTCTTCTGTCCTGCCCTAAGTACAG
This sequence comes from Protopterus annectens, assembly GCF_019279795.1. Lineage (NCBI taxonomy): Eukaryota > Metazoa > Chordata > Ceratodontiformes > Protopteridae > Protopterus > Protopterus annectens. Next base: position 339,435,993 of record NC_056739.1, read on the forward strand.
CAATAAGGAGAAATATGTTATTGTTCTTTACCCCCATTTGAGTGTCGTATTATGTAGCATGCTGTATAATAATAACTGATACTGAATGTATGCCCTCTGACCTTTCTTGTGTGGCTATAAACAGTAATCTGGAACATGCAGGGCAGACTGCCTACAAAATGAATAATATGCTACTGCATAGCATAGTGCTACTGTGCAGAAAAGTGACACTGCATTGCAATGAGAAGGGATGACTGGCAACACAATGCAAAAGCAAAAATCATTGGTAGTAATAGACATCTGAGTCTGAATCATCACTATATTTTAAATGTAATAGTCTCAATAAATGCAGCATATGAATTATTGTTCCAAACCTATAACTGACTTGTAATATATTTTTTACCTTGTACTTTTCAGGTATGTTTGTACATATGTAATCTGAGACAGCTAAGTGATTTACATTCCAGAGACAGAAATGATTATTTCAAAGTAACAGTCAGCTCCAGTGGTATAGAAAGATAAAACCTTGACTAAGGCCCTAGTCACCCAAGTTTGGTTAGCAGTTTGAGTGATTGGCGAAGCCAACAAGGTAAAGGCCCATCCCATCCTGGGGAAAAGTGCAATGTGGAGTAGGATGCATACTACCAGTATTTCCCATAAATAGGGTGTCACTGTACACACCTCTTGGGTTTAGGTTTTAGTCAACCTAGTCAACATATGATTGCAGCTGTCAGATTATGTTGCAACTACTATTTACTTGCAGTTGGTAACACTTATGAAGAAGTCACTCAATCCCAGGTTCATTCAGCTTATAAAAGAGTTAACAAATTATTAAATTTCCAGTCTGAAGGTAGTACTAATTTGAAAATTTAATTCATTTGAACATTATGTCTAATCTTGGTTAGTCCATTTTCAGAGTCCCTAAAATACACAAAGATTCTGTATATTCTCCATACAGACTCATTATTGCTGCTACAATTACAGAACTTCCTATGGTCATAGCATCATAGGAGGTCATTTGGCCAATGGCCTTAGATCCTTTTTAAGCCTGGACGTTCATGCCCCAATTTTCCCTTCTGTCAATGCTCACAGACTAGAATGGCTTTGGTATGTGTCTGTGCCTTATTACACCTAAAGTTACCACTGTCCATACAGGACACAGAGAACAGACTAGGAGTGAATTTGCGATTCCCATCCACTGGTTCAAATTACATTGGAATAGGCTTGGTGAAGAGCTCTGCTTCACATGAGTAAGTTGTGTGCTCCAGAGAAGGGATAATCTCTGAGATACGTACCTGTCCCTCCAACATCAATATATCTGGATGCTAAACTTAGTCCAATTGTACTAAATATTTCATCTTGCATAAAAGAGTTGGGACACATGACAAAATTTAATTTTATTGCTAAATGTAGGCACAATGGAAGCCAACTTTCTTTGGTCACTGTGGACATAGCTATTTTGGCTTTCTCCAGTACGGTAGCTGTGCTCTGAAAAAACACACACACACACACACACACACACACACACACACACACACACACACACACACACATATATATATATATATATATATATATAAACCTTGTCACCACAATAAACAGAACATGCTGGAGGGATAGATTCCTGTCCCAGAGACTTCCCATACTCTGGAACAGACTACCTATCTATGTCAAACAGAGCTCCTCATTAGCAATCTTCAAGAAAAATCTTGATGATTGGATAGGAAATGGGAAATTCACCCCGGGGATCACTTCTGTGGCTCTGCTTGACAGAGGCACAGGAAAATAATTTTCTTGGGTGGCGAAAGCCAGGGTACATGTTTTGGCTAGGCTTGTATGGGCCCTAGGGCCGATAGCCTAGTACCTACCTATGAACCTATATATATATATATATATATATATATATATATATATATATATATATATATATATATATATTTTTTTTTAATTGCATCATTTAAGAGATTCATTTTGCACAAAAGGCACATATATTATTTAATGTGTTTAATCTGGTGCTAATACTTTTTCAGTGGAAAGCTTTCAAAGTAAGATGCAGTCAAATGTAAAGGAAATACAGAGAGTGTGGGGGGACCTTGGCTGATTGCACTTCATGGCTGGAAGCTACAACCAGATGCCATTCAGTTATGCTTGACAGTGACAGAACATCAAGTGTTATACTTCTTGGACTTCTTGGCTTCTTGAGCACATAGAAGAAAAGGAAAACAAAAGGCGTAAGAATGACATCTGAATTATGGGCATATAAGAAGTACATGATGAAATTCTTGCAGACCTGGGTATTAGCTGCATTGGGGATGGGTGTCACTAATAAGCAAGTAAAAGGATAAAATCATAAATCCCTCTTTCAACCACCACTACATGGTGCTAAACCACAATCTAGGGTCTCTAATCTAGGGTCTCTGTTTAAATTTTGAGACTTGTAATTGCTAGGCTTAGAATTAAGAAAAATATGAAAATGCAAGAGAATTAAATGTCAAAAATAATTTATCTTTAAAAATTACACCCCCTTGCACTGTATAATGGGGGCTTCAGCCCCATCCTCTGCTATATATACTAACCTCTGCTAGTAAATATACTAACTCAGAGATCCCATTAGGCACAACAGTGTAAATTACGTTAATAAATATAAGTTCTCCTTTTTCCCTGACTTAGCCTTGATATTCTGGGACTTGTTCTTATAAATTTCCGAATTAGAAATCCTTACCCATGACCCTCATTGTAATTTTTGCTGTTTTGATTACAATGATAGAATGCTGAGGGTGGCATGTGCCAAGCATATTGTTATCTATTCAAGGATTGACAATGATTATATCAAGATGATGGTCAAATGAAGAAGAATATTATGGCCAGTGATTCAGGCCATCCATTTTAAAAAGTTAGCAAAACCACTTAGTTAAACTTTATAAAGTGTGCCACTTCTGGTCATAATATGCTCAGTAGCTTCACTGGATACTAAGTTATCCAAAGAAAGGGGACTCCATGTAGGTGAAAAGAACATAAACATTGCATTATAAAGGGAAAAGTGTAACCATCTAGCTAGGATTCTGAACTACTGCTCCTGAGATATCTGCTAGAGATTCAAAGAAAACTATGATGCAATTTATTTAGGATGCTGAAGTAGGATATTAGAAATGTGGCTTAATATCAAGCCGATTAAGAATTATAAAGGAAGATGATTTCTCTTCTCCAAAAATGCTATACAGCCTTCACTTTTTTCTTTCTTTACAACCAGCTTAGGAGTTGGGACAGCTAGTTTCTAATATTTTGTTTGGGTTCCTGTGCACCATAAGCCAATGCACATATACATTATGTTTCAAAACCTAAAGATGGCCTGAGGATATCTAGAATATTGTAAGCTTATAAGGCATGCATTACAAGACTAGCTCTTCAATGGTGTTAGGACACTAATGAGTTTGCTTGAATTCAGTATCAGTAAATTCTACTGTTAATCTGAGATCTCCATCAGGCATAGTGCATGGTATCAGTTTTCAGCAGTAGCTTTGAAAATCTGTAGCAGTGGAATACTGAAAGATGTACAAATCAATAACTGGCACTCAATATGTTAATTGTGTATTTCAGGTGTTCAAAAGCATACTTACCTTCACGGACCCTAAGTCTGTATGTCTTTCTTGTTCTTCTTGCATGTTTTTTTATAACTCAGCTGTCTAATTAAACAAATTCCCATTAAACTTCTATTGGCTAAAAAGGATGACAGTTTTGCATTATTTATTTAAAAAAATAAATATATGACACAATCAAGAATATTTATATCTTAGATTTGGCTTGTTATTGCTCATATGTACAATTATCTTATGCCCTTAAAAGTCGACCCAAATGCTAGCATTCCAAAGTCAAGGAATACTGTTGCTATTGGAATAATATAATGAGACATAATAAGATTTACCAAAGAGTTTGGGCAAATTCTGTGCTCTTACTATTTTATTTCATGCTTACCTACATTAAATGTTAGTTGCCTGATATCAAAAAGAAACAGGCACTTTTCTTGATGAAGAAAATCACCCTTTGACTTAAAGAGTCTCCCTTGTAGAGTTGACAGCAAGAATGTGGCATTTAAAAAAAAAAAAAATATATATATATATATATTTACATCATCCTTTCTAGATTCCCAGTAAGTGGGTTGAAGTTGTTCTTCATACACTTCAGGGAATCAAACTTGATTCCATATTTTCTAGTCAAGTCCTGTCCTAACTAAATTCTGGAGGCAGTTAGAAGCAGAATGCTCTGAGGTATTAACACAACAGTCTCTGTAAAGCAGAATATTGTTTCCTTTGCATGCATAAATCTCTCCTATGAACCATTGAAAACATCTAAAACTTTTTAGAGTTGCCATATGTACCACACACAAACATATATTATTTGAAAATGGTAAATTGACTGTTTTACTGTTACTAAGTGCTGATCAGTGGTGAATTCATTATATCAGGCAAAACCTCAAACTGAAGAGAGGCAAGAATCCTCATGATACCTTAAGCTAATAAGATATCCTGCCAGCTTGAAGCTAATACAGGTTTGGCATTTCCAACCCAAATCTGAACATAGTCCTGGATCCCAGTTCATTCTAAAAGATTATGCATTTTATTGCTCTAAAGGTAAAAGAAAAACAGATAGGTTACAGAACATTTAGAACACTGATATAGGATCTTGTAAAATGGCATGGCAATAGCACATTTTTGAGTTACATTTCATTCTTACTGCAATTTACATTTGTAGATTAAGCAAGCAGTAAATTATACAGATGTCATTTATCACTGACTATTCTTAACAAATTTGAAGTCCTAGCTGTAAATAATTTAATTGACCTTATATATTTTTTGAGGTGTAAACTTTAGGGTGGTTTTAGATCTGGTTCAGTTTTTGCATTTAGATCACTTACTTGTTTTCAAGTAAGAAAAATGGTACTGTGTGTGTTTTTGATAAGACTGGGTATTCATGTTACCATGGGAACTCTAGTACACTGGCTTCTAATAATTCAATGGTTCTTTACTTCAGAAGTAAGGCTATGCTTTCTTCCAACCATCAATATCAAAATGTTAAATTAATCATGTCCACTAATCACATGCATCATATATTTCTTCTTCCATTCTATATGTATCTTAACTTTCATCTATGGCTTGCATAAAAGACTAAAAGTATTGTTATAACTTCACATCTTATTTTTCATAGAAATGTTGGTATATTTTCCATCTGATCCCTTGTTTTATGTACCTTTAGGTTTTGGATCTGTGTCAGAACTCATTCTTCTGTTAATGCGTTAGTATTGCCGAGGTACTTCCGTTGCCTAATTTTTGGTAATTTTCTGCTTGCACGAATACTAAAAAGTAGTAGTTATTTAGAAACCCTAAAATTTCAATGTCACTCTGTGTCTGTTTTCTTCATTTTATGCCTTGCTTGGATTCCTACTTCCCTTTCTTTATTTGAACATATGTGTTCCATCTCCTTTCCTGACTTATATACTTGTAAATGTTGTACTTTATCTATTAACTTCAACTTTTCTGCTTCCATATGTTAAGTTGTCATTTTTCTCTGTCATGCTTCTATATTTTCTTTTACTTCTTGAATTTTGTTTCTTCATGTCATTTCATATAGTCTCATAGGCACACAAGTCAAATAGAAACAGATTAGTACTAGGCTACCTGCTCTTGCGAGCCATTTTAAGCCAAGCCAATTACCCCTTGTGAGACTCAAATCCTGCACCTTGTTTGCGTAAGGCAAACACCTTAACCATTAGGCCACTCTCCCAACCCTTGCTTTTTACTGTACAGGACATACCACATAAGATCTTACACATGACCTAACTACATGAATAGCATTCCGTTTCTGTCAGTTTCATATACGTGATGCATGTCCTTAGGCAGCCCAAGCATTCCTTTGTCATCTCTACAACCATTTTTTGATGAAAGATACCTTTTGGTTCATGTGGTAGAACTATCCTAAGTTCATTTTAACTGCTGTAATTATCACATCATGCATTTTAATCCTTCCCTAACTTTTTTAAACAAGTGCATTATTTTGGTATTTTTGTGTTGTGTTTTAAATTGCAAGCATCACCAAACATTGCCAATTTCCTTCTCCTCTAGTCCTTCCCACACATTTTGTGCATCAGACATCTTTTGTCATCTTTAAAAATGCTTAGATACTTTACCCTTCCTTTTCCATACAAATATTACATATATAGGCACTGAAAAAATGACTACAGACTCAGTTTTCTGCACAAGATATAAAGTATGACCCAGTACAAATCTGCCTATCTCACTTTACATGTTGAGATGTAGAGTGTCAAAAGTCCATTTACATACATACACACACACGCACACACACACACACACACACACACACACACACACGCACACATATATTTATATATATATTATTTTCATCAGAGAACACAGAGATCTGTGTTATTGATTAGTATCTTCAAAGTCTGGTTTTGATGCTGCCCCTAGAGGCTGTCTTGATTACTTCTGCCATTTACGTGTGTAAGTTTACTCCATCTGCATTGATTTACTCTAGCTTCACAATGATTCAGCTTACAGTGATGCTATTCAAAAAACATTCTTAGTTTTGAGTTGTGTAGGTATTCTCACTGGGATGCCCATAAAAATCAAAACATAAACAAATCCTTATTCTACTCTTTCTTGTAAAAGAAATGAAAATCAGTATTTTGGCCATTTCTTTCAGACAGGCTAATGGATCCCTCACCATGACCTAGGTATGGCTTGAGTTTCATTATCAGCTTGAGTACTAGAGGAGTTGGTAATGGAAGGAGAAAAATAATGAAGACAAGCTTGAACATGTCTCTGTAAATTCCTGGAGGACACAAGGAAGGAGCTAGAAGCATCCACTTTCACATGGGGGTGTAGAACTAATGGAGATAGAATCACTCTTAAAAGTGAACAATAAAGATCTTGTACCACATCATTACATACCAAACCCTGGGTTGTTTTGGTCACTCATAAATGATTGATACAGATTCCAAAAAACATGTTTGTCTGTTTGCTTTTTAATAAACAGACAAGAAAAAACGTAAAAATGTCAGTGATGTGCTACAACACTCTTTGAAATCATTATCTGTCTAATGTCATCAGCATAGGAGTCTAATTGTATCCTCTTTTATATAAACTCAGTTGTGAAACAGTGCATTCCTTCAAACAATCATTTAATGAGCACATTATTGGACAGTGAGATGCACAATATTTATGAATAAGATTGTCAGAAAATCTACTCTGGTTACCATTTATGTATCCAACAATAAGTCTGATACATAGAATATGTAAAAAATAAAATAATATACATATAGTTCCTAAATTATTGACTACTGAACTGTTATAAAGTGCTTATATCTGGGCATGATATATGTGAAGGTAATATTGAATGTAATTTTTTATCTGTTCACTACTTTGGCACTGGTACCTATTAGGGCTTATCCAGAGAAGGAAGACTGGCATTAGGGACCTAATTCTTCCTGTATATTTACTCCTGAAGGATTATGTCAATGCCAAATTTTACTGGAAAATGAGATTCTGAATGTATACCTTTTGGGTCTTGGCCTACACTAAAAACATCTGTTGTTGTCCAGGATGGGCAAGAAATAATACATAATATTATTTTTTTTCACAAAAGACACATAACCAGTTATATAATAGCCATGATGGTTCATTTCAAGTGGACAAGAGGTCAAATTCCAGAGGGCAGGGGCTGAGGGAGGGTTTGAACAGCTCAAACATCCCATAACAGTTCATGTTTGTGGCCTAGAGAGCTAAAGCTTTAACTGCCACCCAGTTGTTATGGGTTGTTTTAGTGGCCTGGGTATCGGTGGAGTTAACTTTTGAGGATGGGAGAGACTGACCCACAAAAGCTCTCATATCCTGGATGTTGGGAAGTAGCCTAGTGTGCTGAAGTGCTGATTCCCATCATTATGTCAGAGTATAGCATGCAGCGAATGAGCTGGGGACATGCTCTTGGCTCTGCAAGTTGTAATGTGCTGTAGCCTTCGGGACGAGCATATGCAGAAATGTACAAGGTGCTGCTGGATAGGAAGATACAGCAGGCCCTCACACAAAAAGGCATGCTCATTATCTTTTAAAGCTGCTCTTTCAGAAGGACATTATGATTTTGCTCATTGTCTGTGTGACAACACTATGAGCTACATCTTTCAAAGCTTTATAACTTCATCCTCCTACTTGCCGTTTTTTCTGTAATTTTACTACAGCAGATAGCTAAAGCTCCACGTACTATGAAGAATAGTACTATGTTTGCAAAATGAATTCAAGGACAAATCCAATTTTAAACACTTGCAACAAATTGGTTATGATTGCTACCTGATCGTAATCCTCTATGTAGTACATGAAGTGAGCTGATTACACAACAGACACAACAAAAAGAAATATTTGCTATTTGTTACTCATCTTCGACAGCTGTTATGATCAGGTGTTGCATACCAGCTACCAGAGAGCAGCATCTGAAGTGTTTTTGACAGCTTTAACTGTACTCCATAGACAACCCAAGGATAAAAAAACTAAAGGTAATGCTACTCAATGCCAGAAGTCTAAACCTCAAGATGCACACACTCGAGGCTCTCCTCAGTATGGAGAAAATCGATGTCTGTGCAGTAACAGAAACCTGGTTCAAGGCTCCTGAGAGCACCCCAGCACTACCATGCTATAACTCATACCATGCGTTTTGGCCCCAAAACTCAGACCGAAGCACAAAAGGAGGGGGAGTATCTATATTCATCAAAAATACCTACACCTCCAGGTTAGTGGCACTGCACAAAGCATCGGAAACCATCCATGTGCAAATAACAGCGGGCAAAACTGCCTTTCAGTTTTTAGCCTGCTACAGAACACCCTCCCTATTACAGGAACCACACTTGGCATTCCTGAGAACACTGGAGAATATGAAGGTCTCTCCAAACACTATGTTATTGGGTGACTTCAACTACCCAAACATTGACTGGGAAAACTACTCAAGCCCAAACACCCTTGCCCAACGGTTCCTTGAATTTATAAACTCTAACACAATGGAACAACTGGTCACCACTCCCACAAGAAGGAACAACATATTGGACCTGGTCATCACCAACATGGGGACTCTATGTTCCACACCAGAGGTAAACCCTCATTGGTAAGATCAGACCATAAACAAATTTCCCTGGACATCCATATCCAGTCCCCACCCCAGCCAAGGAAATCACTGTAAAGAATTTCTCAAAAGCCAACTTTGCACTTCTCAAGACTGAGGTGGAATCCTTCAAAGCCCCTGGGCCAGAGGATAATACAGCCCAATCTGCAGAATCCTTTACAAATGCATTCTATGAGCACCTGCAGGAATGCATGGATCATGCTATCCCAAATAAAACCAAGACTCACTCCACCAAAAACAGGAGACCAGTCTGGTGGACCCCGGCCATAAATAAACTATACAACAGAAGGAGGAAGCTACTACATGACAGAGCAAAATCCCAAAAAGGGAAGGCATCTCTGATCAGTATTAGCAAGAAACTTCGATCCCTCATAAAATCATGAAAGGCCAGTTTCGAAAGAAAAATTGCCCTAGACACTAAAGATAATCACAAGGCCTTCTTTAGTTATGTCAGGAACATGAGCAGAAACTCCCAGATATGCTCTGAATTGTTGCATAATGGTACAAAATATACTGAACCTACAGACATAGCCAACATCCTGGCAGACAGATTCAGCATAAACTCCCCCCCCCCCCCAAAGGAGAAAATGCCTATCCCAACTGAATGTAACCTCCCTGACATCACAGATGCACAGGTGAAAGCTGCCCTCTCCAAAGCAAAAAACACAGCATCTATGGGAATGGATGGTGTCCCAGGCTGTGTCTTACACGAGCTCCAAGAAGAACTGAACCCTCACGTTAAGTCACTGTTGAAACTTAGCCTTACTACAGGATATGTACCCAAAGAATGGCATACAGCTACAGTGGTCCCACTCCACAAAGGTGGTGCCACAGCGGACCCCGGAAACTATTGCCCCGTAAGCCTGACTAGTCTGGTCTGTAAAGCTATGGAGCATATTATCATGGAACTCATAAACAAAGACATTGGGAGCCTCCAGACACTGGACCCTACGCAATTCGGCTTTGTTAAGGGCAGATCTTGCCTCTTAAACCTAGTTGATTTCTTTGAAACAGTTACCAAAGCCATAGATGAGGGCAAGGTAGTCCACAAAGCCTACTTGGACCTCGCAAAAGCCTTCAACACAATACCCCACTCGGGCATCATAAATAAGCTTACCAGCTTAAATATCAACCCCTATATCACAAGATGGGTTGCAAACTGGCTCAGAGATATAACCCACATGGTCAGAATCACAGGTGCCATGTCCGAATCCAAACCAGTTACAAGTGGCATCCCACAGGGCTCAGTTCTGGGACCTCTCTTGTTTGGTATATATTTCTCTGAGGTTCAGGCTAACACGGGGGGATTATGGCTGACAAAGTTCGCAGATGACTGCAAACTGGGGACCATAATCAAATCTCCAGCTGACACAAGCATCCTCCAAAAGGGTCTCACAGAGATGGATGCTTGGTGCCAGAGCCACGGCCTCAAGCTAAATGCTAAAAAGTGCATAGTCATCCCCTTTGGGAAAAACAAGGTGCCCACAAATTACCACATAGGTGGTAATCCATTAAGTACAGAAGAAGTAATTAGAGATTTGGGGACCAACGTAGATAGTAATCTCTCCTTTGATAATCACGTTGCCAAAGTGGTTAGAAAGACCTTCTATATAGCTCAACTTATCACGAAAGGGTTCGCATCTAGATCAAGAGAGGTCATTGTGCCCCTCTACTTGTCACTCATCAGGCCCATAATTGAATACAATGCCCCTTTGGGATGTACCTTACCCGACACCTGCAGCAACTGGAGAGACCCCAAAAGTACCTCACCAAGAGGATCATGGGCTACAAACATATGTCCTATGCAGCTCGACTAAAGAAACTCCAGCTCTACTCAGTTGCTTACCACCTACTCAGAGGTGATCTATGCCTGACATACAAAGCCATGTCAAACCCAGAATTAATGGACATGCTCCACCTCAAAAAATCCAAGTCCCTTAGAGCTACATGCTCCAGGGACCTAAACCTCAGCACAAAAATAAATAGGACATGCTGGAGGGACAGATTCATTTCCCAGAGGCTACCCTCACTCTGGAATAGAATCCCAATTCATGTTAGACATAGCCCTTCGCTGACCCTCTTCAAGCGAAATCTGGACGCGTGAATAGGAAATCCAAATTCACCCCTGGGATCTCTTCTGTGTCCCTGCCAGACAGAGGCACAGTAAACTAATCTTAAAAGGGTACCTTCTGTGACCTACTTTACAGAGGCACAGTAGGCTAATCTAATAGGGAGGCGGAAGCCAAATACACTCTGGCTAGGCTTATAAATGCCCTAGGGCAGATAGCCTAGTATCTACCTATGAATCTATGAACCTATGGAAGAAACTTCCTCACTACTGCAAAAGAAATGTTTCTATAGCAGTGGCTTTTAAGCCCTGTAACCATTGCAATTAAAATACATAGCAAGGAGGCCTGGTTGTATTCTTGCTTCTATAGTATATGTAATATGCTCTTGCAATATTATGTTGAAAGATTTAGTTTCTCCAGTATCAAATCATCCACTATGACATATATTACAGCAATGCTGGAACAGTTATTACATCAGTTAATTTCAAATCTTTTGCAATTTATTTTCTTAGATGTAGTTGTCACATAGAAATAAAGTGAACACTCACCATTGGGATGCTACTGTTCATAAGTGCAGATGTATTCAAATTTTCAGATGATGTAGAAAATAACTCTGTTTAAGCATAGCATTTACTCTTTATTCCTATAAAAATATGATAAGGAGGAATTGCATATGAATTTATGCATAGCTGGGTCTGTTAAGAAAATATTTCAGCATTGTACATTGAGCCGATAAATAAAACAAAATGGCATTTGTTATCAGTAATTTAGGTCTTTCACAGTAGCCAATCGAGAACAGAATTAGAAGTGACAACCAAGTTGACAGCTACAATCCTTTATTCTATGAAGTGCTTTTCGTTCAGGTACAATTCGTGAACTTCTTCTGAAGAAGTTCCTGAATTGTACCCGAACGAAAAGCGCTTCATAGAATAAAGGATTGTAGCTGTCAACTTGGTTGTCATGTTTGTTCTTGGTTTACAGTTGTTTTTTCATGATTTGGAACAGAATTAGAAGTGTTTTAACAACTTCAAAAACTGTAAGACAATTCACTCTGTCCACCCCGAAATAAAAATGTAAATAAATGTATATAAATATATTGTTTATATATATATATATATATATATATATATATATATATATATATATATATATATATATATATATATATATATATATACGTATCTATACATACACATTACACACACGCACACACACACACACACAACCACACACACACGCACACACACACACACACACACACACACACACACACACACACACACACACACACACACACACACACACACACACATATATATATATATATATATATATATATATATATACATATACATATATATATATATATATATATATATATATATATAACTGGTAGAGTGTAGTAGCTGACATTTTAAAGTCACTTGTTGATCAGAGGGGTTCTATTAATGCCCAATGTCTGTGTAGCAGCATTAAATGTGTTGTAGCTTTCAGAAGGTATAAACATTTTACTCTTACTTTTCTTTTTTTTATTGTAGTACATTGAGCAGCTAAAGCTCCGTGTTTTACAAAGAAATATAATCATGACCCTGATTATAGCCAAGTTGTTGCTATATTCAGGGTGTGTATTCACAAAATCCACTTTGAGAGTAGTGAAATTTGTCTTTTTTGAGCGTTTTAATAAATTGGTTATGATTGGTGACCTGATCATAATATTTTCTTGTCGAAAATGACAGTGGTGGAATTAGGCCTAAGTTACATGCATTTTCTTTCCTAGAAGGCTTTTTGAATGATTGATGAAATGCTTATTTCAGCGTTTCTATAGTTTTGCTTTTCACATTTGAAATGGACCAACAAGGTTAGCCATGTCTCATCTGTGGTCATCTGTAAAACAGAACAGCTGCATGTATACTTTGTAGAGAGTGTCCATTACATCACTCTACCAAGGTTATGGACTGAGGTCATCTGAAATGTTGCTAACCTTGTATTTTCATCTTTGAATATCTGACAACTTGCCATGACAAAATCGGCTGATGTCAAAAGTCCTTATTTGTGAGCTTAAAATTGAATATGCAGTTCTTAAATCGACTGCTTAATCTTGCCAAGTACGGCATATGCTTTCCTCTGACTTAATTGCCATGAAATTGTGCACAAATGCATGTTCTTCATGACATACTTAGCTGATACAGTTTTTTGTTTCTAACTTGTGATTCTTTGCTCATCTTCTGTGATCTGCCTCTTTGATTCGGCTAGTAATAATTAGATTTACAAGTAATAAAATTCAATTAAATGTTAATGATTGCTCAGAATCAGAGGCAATGCATGGTATGAAGTTCCTCATATCCAACTGAGGATGCATTAGCGACATGCTTATTTCTCATGCTGAAACCTTTTCCACTGCATTAAAACACTTTTATACTGCCACATCCCATGACATAATTAGTTTTATTTATTTATTTACAGCACTTGGTGATATTGCTAGCTGTAAACAGATTGTTGTAACTTGAAACACAGTAAATTTATTTTTCAGTTTGGGAGTTAGCACAGAGGATTAAAGGCTGTAACCTGATTTCTATAGCCCAGGGTTTGATTCCCTCAAACTCTATTTACCTGCTGTTTGATTGAGTAGGTCACTTAGCCCTACAATGCTCTGGGAGGAATTGAAAATGTGGGCTGGGCTTCTTTAGGAGTCTCTAACATGCCTAGTATTGACCTATGAGCCTATCCTAGATGTGCTCCTTGTGTAAGACAACCCATAACATTTGGAAGCTGATACCTTTTAAATAATGCATTTTTATTTATTTTACAGTTAAGCAAGCTGAACTGCTATCCCTTTTTCTCCCTCAATTTATTATCATGAAGTATAATGGGAGACAAAATATATCCGTACCACTGGGGGTCAAGAAGAGAAGATATTCCTGGTAGAAGAAGACCACACACACACACACACACACACACACACACACACACACACACACACACACACACACACACACACACACAAACAAACTTTTCAGTGTAGGTAAATTAATTATAACACAAACAAGCTACAAACATTAGATAGTATTTTGTTCTATGTCACCATAGCAAATACTGAACAACTTTTAATTTATGTAACCACAAATACATGAGTGTTTAGCTTCATAAGCCAATCATACCTTTAGGTTGAAAATATTCTGAAAGGCTTCAAATCTTGGTTGGCAAGAAAAGGGCACAGTTCCCAATGTTAGGACAATATGCTATTTGTTCATTAAAAGTGTTTGAATATTTATATGGTAAGTATTGTATAAATAACCATAGAAAATGCAGTAAAAAGCAGCTTATTAGGAAGATATATACAAAAAGTGTATAAAAAAACTAGATAAAAGAATTGTTGTTCCTTCCTCCTCAGAGAGGGTTTGAAAACACTTAAAAATATGGACAAGCTTCTTGTTGCTTGCCTGAGTTACAGAAAGTACTCAATTTCAAAGGATCAGAACCCTAACCAGATGTTTTGTAAATGTTCTTTGGAACAACCAACTATCCCTCACCTGATGACCTGAGGGAATGTAGAAGGGATATAAGGGACCATTATTTCTTTTAATTAGGTAGGGCATAGAAGGTAAGACGTATTTTGAATGCTGACTGACCTGACATTGACCTGCAACCAGTGCAGATCTTGTTGAAGATGAATAATACAACAAGGATGTGAGTTCACTTTAAATACAATTAAGTAGCCCAAAGTAAAGGATGTTGCATTAGTCCAGAATTTCACAGTATTTCTACGTGAGCCACTGCAGACAGGTCTGCTAGGAGGGTGACATTCTGAATCAGGGAAACATTCTTTGTATGAACATTCTTAACAGTTGACACCTGGTTGTTCAGCATGAGTCTTTTGTTGAGAACTGCACCTAGATCGTAAACCCAAGAGGCAAGTTCTGGACCAACCCACGTCCTTGCATCATCTACTATGAGGGATGAAGGCAGATGAAGATTGAGCTGGTGTATAGTGACTTGAACCAGCAAAGCCTCTGCCTTTACCAGGCTGAGCTTAAGCTGATATGCCATTATCCATTGTAAAATTTACTTCAGGCTGACTTCAAGTATGGTGAAGATTAGCGTAGATTCCTGAGTAAAGGAGAGTTAAAACTGAGTCTTCAACTGCAAATTACTGATGATGTAAGACCCTTCTTTGACTGACCTCTCTAAATGGCAGCATGTACACTGAACTACGGTGATGCCAAGACTGTACTGTAGTATCCTGTACTACTTTGCCATCTAGTGGAAGAATTTACACCAGAATCTACACTCTGCAATTCTCCAAAAGTTAAGAGCAAACCAGTCATGCACAGTGCTGGTAAAATCATAATAAGTTACTCTATCAAGATGCTATGATCCACTGTGCCAAATACTGCTGGGAGATCAAAAAAGACCAGACTAGAATGCATCCTTCAATCCCTGACCATGTAAAGGTTATTATCAATCTAAATTGGGTTGCTTTCTATGCCACATTTCAATATAAAAGCAGACTGACTGATGTAGGATAGAGAGGTCATGAGATGAAGTTTGCATTGCACATAAACCACTTTGTCAGCAGTCTGTGCCTATGGCTTAGCAGCTAGCACCCTTTCCCCTTGCTGGAAAATCAAAAGAATGTGGGTTCTGTTTTTGTTGTGATGGTTACTGATTGTACAGTACCATGCAACAAAACAGGGTTAGTACATTCCTAAATTTGCCATCTTTGGAAGGGATGGTAAACTGAGTGCCAGTCATCCTGAGATGGTGGTAGCCCAGGTGGGTGTGAAACATCCCATAGCACTTATCAAAAGGGTAGGGGCACTTCTTCTGTGCTCTTGCAAATTTCTCTTAGTTTGTATGACTGCCACCTCTGCTATCATTTGAAAATAGGCCATAGGTCTATGGGGATACTTACCCTGGTAACAAAACATAAATGTATTTAAAAAAGTTAGATATTGGATAATTTTCTTGAAGATTCAAATCTTAAGAATTATCCAGTCTCTAACTTTTTTTAGTGTATTTCTCTTAAGCTCTTCTTTTAAGATTGATAGACACCCCCCACCACCAGAGTGGACTGGACTGAGCAGTCATGACAGTAACTGGTTCAGGGAGGGGAGGACTGGAATCCAGTCTAAAAGAGGTGGACCACAAACATCTCACATTATAATAAAGGCATCCAGATGTGGTGCATTAATAACATATTTAGTTCTGAGGAAGTTTTATGTGATGCATGGCACGAAAGTGCTAAACTTGTTCTAATAACGCTTGAGTTTGAAATATTGTTGCCTCGTTTTTGGTACCAAAGAATTTATCAGTTTGTGTTTGGTGTGTTTCTGTGGAGTATTTCATTTTACCAGTATGTCTTCATCTCCGGGTACCTCTAGAGACAACAGATGAAATGAGCAAGAACATGTAAAAATTATGGTAGACCTTACTTTACTGCTGCAGCAGGTGAGTGAGACAGTATTTATAAATTCCTTCTTCCTATGGCCAAGGGTGATTGATACAAAAACAAGAAGTACTGAATAGTTTGGAAAGTTGTGGTCTCCCTCTCACTCAGCCTATGCCTAGAGTGAATATGAATGCATCTTAAATGCAGCCGGTGTTTGAGTATGAGGTATGCAAAGTTAATCACTTTGATTTCCAGATGAATGCACCTAGGAATCCACAATTTGACCCAAAGGTGTTTTCATGAGAGATACATTAAATTTTTTAGAGAGAAAGTTGTTTTTATTCAATAAATTACCACTGGAGAAGAATTATTTAATGAACATTTTTGAAAGTAATATTGTGCCCAAGGGACTGTGTTTCTAGAAGCTACCTAATGGGGATGCAATATGACTGAATATTATAAGGAACTACTAAAAAAAAATTGATAAAGCAGGCAGTGACCTTATGAAAGTGATTATAAAATAGAACAGTATTCAAATAGATCAATTATTAAAAGATGTGTATTTGCTGAATAATTCAACCAAAAACAACCTCTTATTTGAACATTATGAAAGCAATTATTTAAATATGTTCAACTCAGTGGACAATTCATGTAATAATATTTTCAACAGAAAGTTGGCAAAATTTAGGAGAGATTTGGAAACCTGTGCAAAAAATGAGGCATATCCAAGGTGGTTGGTTACCATGGTACCAGTAAAAAATCCAATGGAAAGACTGACCCTGGGATTCAGCAAGCTCTGCATGGCATGCAGGAATAGTGCAAGAGCTGATGGAGGCAATTTGGCCACCGAGAGATTCAGGAATAAGCTCCTGGGACGTGCACGAGCACTCCTGCACTATTCCTGCATGGACCCAGCTTCTTTATGCTAATTACCCCATTTGCAGGTACAAACCATGCAAAATAGGTGAATTAGTGATCCAGGAAACAGGCAGTCATGGGTGTAGGATTAATGTAACCTGCAGAAATGTATTCAGCTGGTAACTGAGTATATTTCTGCAAACTACAATACGGAGCCATGACAGCTCCAAATAAAGGGTGTATATAATGTGGAAAGCATGCCAATGGCCAAATATATGGCCATTGGCATGAAAAATAGTTTCAAAATAACAAAAAAAAAAAAACTTTTTATGGCCAATTTCAGTCATTTAAGTGTAGGGCAGTGGCGCGCAAACAGGATCGGCACAAAAATATAAATAAAACCTTGAAAAAAGCTTTTTAGACAAAAATCACAATTTTGCCATTATAGTCAATGGCAGGCAGAAGACAACAAGGCCACTGAATAGTGGTTGCTAAGGGGGAAGGCTCAGTGTTAGACTTGTAACTAGGCATTAGCAGTCAGTTCTATGCAAATGAGGGAATGATACTGAATCACAGATTTCCCCTCATTGCTAGCCAGCACCCAACCGTGTAGGTGCAGAAAAACCATGGTGCAAGCTTAAGAATTAGCTGACATCATAGAGGAGAGTGTCAGACATACTGTAAGCTTATTGGAGCTCTGTGGCCCGGGTTTGCCCTTAGCTTAGCAGAGCTAAGGAAGGGTGTGTGTCTGAAATTGCCTACCAGTATTTGCATTGCCTAAACAGGTGTGCGCACCATGTACCGGGTTTTAAACAAAAAAATAAAATAAACCAAGAAATAGCATTTCCGTTCACATCTGATCACTGTGTTTGCATGGCATGCCTCAGAGAGCTTAAACAGGAAGTCAATGGGAAGGGAAAACAGCAGTAGGAATGTAATCAAGGAGAACTAGCAAAGCTGGCAGGTGAAATGTATCATAATCAGCCAATTACACAGGCAGCAGTCCACCCAGCCCGGCACACTATGCAGTGGCGGCTGGTGACTTCAAATCAAAGGAGGGCTGCAGAAGACAGCTGAATGAGTGGGGCCAAAAGGAAGGGGTATGACCAACTAGAAAGGGGTGGAGCTATGGTACAGTGGGATCAATGCTGACCATGCCTACCAATTTACATGAAATAAATGCTCAGTCACTATGGTGCATGCTGAATACTCTACACAGCACATTGTTAAATGTATATACAGAGTAGTTTGAAGACTTACCTCTGCAGTATGCTGCAAACTTGATGAGAAGTTGTGGTCTGGTCTGAAACACATCTGGTCACACTGGGTTTCTGCACCCAAAGTGAAGCTGTGGTCTGGTCTGGAACACATCAGGTCATACTGGATCTCCCCCCAACTTTTTCATGGAGACTCAAAAGGGACAGTTTAAAATTTCCCAAGCAAATACTATTCACGTGACCACGCTTTGTTCCAAATAAGTGCTTGTAGTAGTGTAGTACATGACCAAATAAGAGCCTCTGTTGTGTTCCTCTGCATATCTCTCAGGTTTGTTACTTATAAATAAAGTCCATTCGTCTTGTCTTTATTTTGTGCAAACAAATCAGTATCTCTTTGGTTGAAGTTAGTTATACTCCATGTTAACTCTTTTCCTATGGAAATCATAGGCAATGCATTCATCCATTGTACTACGAAGAAATGTTTTAATTATTTTCAGTGTTGAGAAACACCTTTCTGCCTCAGCAATTGACATTGGTGTGGTAGCTATAATCAACAACACATTGTAAATCTCTGAAAATAAACTGGTTAATGAGTTGTCCACCAAGAATTTTAACATGTGGACTGCACTGCCACTTGCTGAAAAGTCTTCACACTGATACACCACTCCAAGTTCCGTTCCAAGTTGTCCCCTCAACAGGAATGGATAGTAGTCTATCGTTGCTGTGAAAAGATCTTCTGGAAACTCTCTTATGTATATTGAAAACTTTTCAGGCAGTAGTAGTTGAGAACCTCGAAGATGGCCAGTTTGTTGAAATTGTGATGTTGCCTGGAACTTTATGACATCACATACTTCCCAATGTCTCATGCAGTGGTTGGGAGGGTCCTCGTCTACATCTTAACAGGATGTTCTCTGTCTGTAGATATTGTTCTGCAATGCCGTCGATACCTGATCTGACACCGTCAATTTCATTCAAAAATGTATGCACATCCTTTTCACCAGTGATTGCATCTGTGGTACGACACTGAAGTTGCCTGTAAAGAATGTCAATATGGGGCATTATACAATGGAAAACAGCAAGCCAAAATTTAAATTCATCATCTTCAACTGTCTGCAGTAGCCCATTTGCTTACTGTACAGTTGATGCAGCAGCTGTAGGACACTTGTACAAATAATGAAAGCACTCCGACAGCAACTCCAAGTTTTCATATACTGCATTTACAGTACGGATATTAAAATTCCACCATGTTCCTGCCACTCTTGGCATGCGTTGTGATGCTATACTATCCAGAGCAGCTTGTCTTTGAACTGAACGAGAGGAAAAGGCTAGAATTCCACCAAGTGTTAAAAAAATTTCCTTGCTTTAGTATTCTGTTGTGTTGCTCTTTGCATTACCAGATTAAGTTGGTGGGCATAGCAGTGTACATAATAAGCATATTTAAACTCCTTTCTTATGATGACCTGGACCCCATGCTGAACAACACTCATAACAAATGCACCATCATAACTCTGAGCAATCACTTTTTCATGCTGGTCTCCCACTACTTCCTTCAACTGTTTTCTTATCACACCAGCAATATGCCCTGCTGTCTGTCCAGGTGGTATAAAGTATCCCCAAAAACATTCAGACACCTGTCCATTGACCACGTAATGGAACACAATGGCAATTTGCCACACCCCAGCAACATCAGTGGTTTCGTCCGCAATTACTGCTACAAATTTTGCAGTACAAATCTCCTTTTTTATTTCTTCTCTGCATACAGTTAGCATGCAGTCCAGAAGTTTATTTTGAATGGTTTTTGATGTTCCTTTAAAAACAGTTGAAGTTCTCATGTGTTCAGCCAACTTCTTATCAATCTTACAGGTGAAGTATATCAGTCACCAGAACATTCCGGCACTCAGTGACTCTTCAGACGCATCATGGCCTCTTAGAGCAACTTCTTCTTCAGCACACAGCTTGATGCAGTCTATTATAAGTGATAGAATATGACGTTTTTCTTCCACTTTTTTGTTGTGTCTTTCCACTGATAACCCATATCCACTACTTATCTGAGACCTGATATCCATAGTTCCCAACACTGCTAGACTCATTAGGTTATCAAAATGTTTAACAGACTGTTCATGCTTTCTGGAATTTTCTTCCATTCTCTTCAGGTCATTCACACCCTTTGATGTCCAGGCATCCGCTCCACAGAACAATAAACATGGGAAACAGTACAAGCTGTTTGTTTCTTCACAACCACAGATCCAGGTGTGTTTGTCATACATTAAGCTGCTGAAGCTGCATGTGTATGTTCTTGACCTACCTGTACCTTGAGACTCCATCTTCAGATCAGGTGTGGATCTTCCAGTCCTCTTGAGTCTTAACTTTTCATTCAGAATTGTCTCTAATATTAATAGATTTTAGATAGGCCACTGTAACACTCTGCTCACTCACTCATTCTGGTTATTGTAGTTGTAACTCTGAAATGAAGATATTACAGAAATGCTTAAGTGCCACTGTTGTATATACATTTTAAAGTACAGCTTCAGAAACAGCACTCATTTCATTGACAGTCTCCCACAGCCATGACCTACCAACTATCTGGCTTGGCCTTGCCAGGATTTAAAAGAGTATATATTAATGCATTTGTGATGCACACACTGTCACAGCTTACATTCTGTCTTAATTCTGGATTTCCAGGACTAAAAATAATACAGGGGCAGTCATTTCATTGCCCACCACTACAGTTTCTGCTTTGATCCTTCCAGCATCAAAATATATCTACTGCACAGAGATAATAGTCACAGTAAATGGCCAGTTATTTCATTCTCACACTGACATGATAGTCCCCCATCCCAATAGACTACCAAAAGTACCTGGCTTGAACCTCTGAACTCAGAAAGCAAAACAGTAATGTAACTGCATCTTTTACATAAACATTATACAGAGGTCAGCACTTGTACTCAATCCATCTGCATAGCAGTCTTAACAGTTAGTAGTAGGGCCGATCATTTCATTTCATTTCTAAACAGCCCCCCCCCCCAACTTAGTTCTGCAAAGCCAGAATTACACCAAAGCTAAAGTGCCAAACATTTCATCCACTAACAGCCATCATATCAATTGCCAACCTAAAATATCTGCTGACCCTGCCTGGATTAAAATGAAAATATTAATGGCTGCATTAATTTAGTCTGTTGCACAGAAACAGCAGTTACAGGCTTGCACAACAGCCGACTTCACCCCAATAAACAGTTATCTAGCAAAGCCATAATTTAGACAGTAAATAAGGTCAGTCACCTCAATGAATTCACAAACACCCTCATTACCTATGTAAAGTAGCTGCTTTTTACCTGTCAGGATTAAAGTACAAATAAGTCACAGCTGCGTTGAATATTTACAAGCTATGTCTAATGCTTCTGTCAACAAAATGAGTGTGCCAGCCAAGTACACATTTCATTTTATGTATTTTACTTTTATTTACCTGAGTTTTTACAATGCAACATGGTTTTATAAAAATCCCTTGTCAACAATGTCCGGGAAGAAAAGCCCAACATATTAGAAACAATTTAAATAAACATTCAGTATAGAGAGTACAGATGCATTGGGGAATTACTAGACAACACCAGGGAGTGTATCCATCTATTACAGTTGTCACATGATAGGTTGATTGAGCAGCATATCTGGCATGTACTGGACATCATTCATCATCAGGGGAGAGTAGCGCATTGAGGCCTGTACCTGGATGTGCCATGGAACCCTTGTCAGGCCCAGTCCACATGTCCGTGGCCAAAGACAGTGAACTGCACACTCTTCAAGGTATGGTTTGCAGCTGTCCATAAACACCTGTATAGGGCAGCCACATAGCAGAACTGTGTGCATGCATAACTACACACTATACAAACACACCTAGGGCAACCCCATACCTACACATACCAAAACACCATTCCCAGTTCAACTCATTACACCCCTCACCCACACACATGGTGTCAAATGTATGGCCCACCCTTGGCCTCTGGCAAACAAACAACACACCCTGTGCATATTATGATACTGCGCCACATCCCTGTTATCCATAACATTGATGCAGGGACAGGCTGATATGGTTCTGTTGCACACGGTGACTGTACTACAGTCTACCAAAGTACTGCAGTGTAACATGTTGTCAGGAGTAATGTTTAATGCATACATGTCAGGTAGTGTACCTGTCCAGCAATGATGCATTATAGCTGTTAGTAACACTGGTTGATTGTGGTCTCCATAATGTTATCCATTTGAGTTTTAGGTGTACATGTGTCAGCAGGAGAATGGTCTGCACTCATATTCCACAAGGGGTATGGCACTTTGGTGATGCCATGTCTGTGACATATCTGGGGTGTAGTTGAACACATGTCACAGGTTTGTATAACAGCTATTGCCTGTGCCACATGGACAGGTGACCTGCTGGGACATGTATAATCTGCAAGCTAATGTAGACCCATCAACATACACGCACACTCTTACTTGGCAACACTGGGACTAGACCCCTACATTGGTGTGTAGTGCTACTGAAGTGTGTGGCTTTCATTGCACACACCACACAGCGTTTAGGGTAAGGTGTGTTCCAGGTTTCATGTTACATGCAGAACATCCCAGACATGTACAGTATGCTATGTAGGGGTCTAGTCCCATCTTTAAATTTCTAGTCTCCCACCAGGACACAAGTGCTCCTCAGCAAATACATTCTGCTTGCTGAGCACACTCAAGCGGCTACCACTCCACCCATACAGTATAAGAAGGAATCAGTACTGCAAACTAAACAAGGATATACATTTTGAGCCTCAAGAGCAGGAGCACACCTAAGCAAATCTGCAGTCTGTGGCTACCACTCCACCCATACAGTATAAGGAGGAATCAGTACTGCAAACTAAACAAGGATATACATTTTGAGCCTCAAGAGCAGGAGCACACTCAAGCAAATCTGCAGTCTGTGGCTACCAATCCACCCATACAGTATAAGAAGGAATCAGTACTGCAAACTAAACAAGGATATACATTTTGAGCCTCAGGGTCAGTACAAATGAAAGTAGGCTGCATGCATGCACACCAGTAAATGGCTAGGTAACGCCACACCAGAAAATGGTGATTGCAGCGGCGCAGAAATGTAAAGGGAAGGTCAAGAGGTAATCCATGGCAGGCAAATGTAATTCAACACCAAATGCACCACAATAGTAGTTCTGGCAGTAAAACACATAAGATAACCTGTAGCTACGATGACGCACACCCTATGACATCATCGGTGTTCACAGCACAATAGTATAAAGTGTGAAAGCACCCAACACACACCTGTGTATTCTCAAACACCGCATCATAGGTGTAAACACACGGGGAACTTTTAAAATGTACATGTTGGGAGCTGCCATAGCTGTGATTCATCAGCATGTGTTAGAGACTGACGGTGTTGTGGAGGATGATGCCGACAACCACCGCAGGCCTCGGAGGAGAAGGAGAGTGTTCAGACCAAGGGTAACCTACCAGGGGCTACATGACCTGGAGATAGAGTGTTACAGGGTGGACAGGGACATCTTACAGCAAATAGTGGAGCTGTGCCGGCCACGCCTGAGAACCAGAAACAACAGAGGGGAACCCATCCCAGTGGACATGAAGGTATGTGTAAGCCTGCGAATACTGGCCACAGGTACCTTTCAAAGGCCAACTGGAGATATAATGGGTATCTCACAGGCATCAGCATCCAGGGTACTACACCAGTTCCTGGATGCCATGTTACCACAGGCCAATGAGCAGATATACTTCCCCAGAACTCAGGAGGAGTTGGCCAGCAATATGCACCACTTCCACCATGTGGCACAATACCCGGAGGTACTGGGTGCGATAGACTGCACGCACATACAAATCAAGTCACCACCCGGTGAGCAGGGTAGGCGCTACATAAACCGCAAGGGATTCCACTCCATCAACTGCCAGGTCGTGTGCAATGCCCAGGGCATTATCATGGATGTGTGTGCTGGCAGCCCTGGAAGCTACCATGACTCCCATATCTGGCATGCCTCACAGCTGTATCAGGTATTTGTCAGGGGGAACATCCCACATGGCCATCTCGTGGGGGATGCTGGCTATGCACTGGAGCTGTGGATGATGACTCCCATCAGAAATGTACACACACCCATGCAAGAGCACCATAATGAGGCACACGCACAAACCAGAATCATCATAGAGCGTGTGCTCGGGATGCTGAAATCACGGTTCCAGTGCTTGGATACATCTGGTGGAGCCTTGCAGTACTCTCCAGGCATGTGTGCCCACATCATCATAGTATGTGCCATGCTACATAATATGATCCTGCGGAAGCAGCTGCAGCAGGGACAAAATGGTGAAGGCCCTCATAGCCCACCGCAATTGCCAAGGCCATTACAGGCACAGAGGGATTCAGACCATGAACACACTGTGCCAGCCCCAGTAGGCAGACCGAGGCATGCCCAATATGCCTACGCCTTGGCAAAGAGGGAATGTATAGCACATACTCTGACAGTGTAGGCCCTTACGGACTGACACCTCTCCACCTGCACACGCAGTAAAATGGATGGCACACAAACATGACCACCTGTAAATTGTAATGTATAGGTGGCCCAATGTGTGAGTCCTACATAGGCAGCCCTCAAACATTGTAAACACAACAGCCAGTGGAACACGGAATGCCAACACCTGAACAGTACATGAGTCTTACAGCATATGGTGGTGCTGTGTGCCTGTCACACGTTTCCGCCAGATATATATATATATATATATATATATATATATATATATATATATAGATATATATATATATATATATATATATATATATATATATATAGATATATATATAGATATATATATATATATATAGATATAGATATATATAGATATATATATGTACACATATGCATATATATAAAATACAGATAGAAAGGGCAATAGAGGGATATATGGTGATATAGATGGATTCTGCAAATATAATAGTTCTACGACATTCATAACATCTTGGAGGTACAAATAAATAGGATACCGCCAACCATGGAATGTGTAACATACCGACATGCGTAACCACGAGGCTGAAAGACCTATAGAACACAGTACCGGAACAGTACATCAGCGAGTAATAGTATGATGATATGAAGGGACAGTTAGTCACCGCTGCCAGTGTCGCGGTCCACGTAGGTACTGTGTCCAACTGTGTCTGTAAGTGCCGTAGTCTGTGTAAGTGTGCGTTGAGGGTGCCGTGTGCATCTCTGTGTGACTGTAATGTGTGTGTGTGTCCACAACATGTGTTTGTTAGTGCCAAGACAGAGGCAGATCAGTACGGTAGGTGTGGGTATAGCTAGCCGTAGGCATATGGTTACTACCTGCCCCACAGTAGGAGGGACAGCCCCACCCTGGGCAGGTGTGTCCTGACATAAAACAGTACAAAGGGCAAATGTCCGAGATGGTAGGACATAAATATGTCCCATATATAATGTAACAGTCGTATTTAATAGTTATGCCTGTATATAAGAAACTTAAATGTTACATGCAATATGATAAGTAGCCAAAGTCACACAACAATAGGTATGTAGTGACGGTAAAAGTATGTGCTACCTGTGTACTGACCGTGGCTACGTGTTGGCCTGTAAACACCGCTTTGTGTCCCGCAAGTGTCCAACAATGACCATATGAAAAGGTGGCAACCCATGGCAAACAGACTCTTTTAACAACACAACCACAATGACTGCAAATATCTGGGACAGAAATACAAGGGATAGCTGTCACTTACACATATCCCCTGATATATTGCTGCAATTACGGAGGTATATAAGTAGCAAGCTCACCTGCAGAAGAGAATAAAAAGCAAGATATATGCAAATGAACCAGTACAGTAATAGTGTAGTGGGCAGAGCATTTCCTTACAAGCAGTCATTTCCAGTTCAAGTACCACTGCAGTACATTCCATTTTCCATGTCAAATCACTTTATGACCAATATTTTTGGTTGCATAACCTACTAAATAACATATATTTGTGAACTGGAGTACTGCATTAAATGCAGATGTGAGGTGTCAGTGTCACAATGTTGCAAAGTCCACAGATAATCACACGTGCCCCATACAGTATATGTACACAGGAATCAGGGATACAAATGGAAGGTAAAAAGTGTAATGAATGATAACTTCATACAGCTTACAAATCCCCAACCTGCCCAAGAACTGTTACACATTACTGTCTAAAGTAGTGCAGTGGTAAGCAGGAGTAAGCACTTTTAAGCAGCAGTAAGTGGGTTTAAGCCTGTTTGTGTGGGGGTAAGCAATGCCTACACAGGATAAGCAATTAAGAAGCTAACTGAGTATAAGAAACTGTAACCGGAATTTAGCAGTGCTTACCTCTGCGTAAACCCATGCAAACCCACTTACAACTGCTTAAAAGTGCCTTAATCACTCTGTATTCAATGGCCCTTGTTCTGCCCAGCAACAAAATAAACAACCTCTGCAAGGCTCGAACCAAGTACCCTGCATGCCATAGCCAAAGTGATTTACTACTAAGCCATGTCAGATATACATAACTCTGATGTTTTGAAAAACATAACATCCAGCACAGTCATTCAACAGTACAGGAAATGTATTTAAACATGTAGATGTATGTGTGTGTCCATATATATTTATATCTAAATAGATATATACATATCTATATCGATATATACATATCTATATATGTAGATATATATATATATATATATATATATATATATATATATATATAAAATATAGATATATATGTCTATTATACATATTGGGTCATAGGTTCATAGATTATTACTAGGCTAACTCCCCTTGTGGGTCATTTTAAGCCTAGCCAACTACCTCATATAAATGTATATATATATATATATATATATATATATATATATATATATATATATATATATATATATATATATATACAGACATATATCTATGGATATAAAACAGAACATAAAAACATATATGACCACATGCACCATTAATGGGGGTGAGGGGGCCCACACCCCCCTAACTCTTTATTCTAACTCCAGGGTCATGCTATAGTGGGGAAAGGGCATAATGCTTTGAATGTCATGTGTCAATGTTATGAGTTTCGACCAAATGAGTTTTTGGTGTTTTGAGCTTTAGGTGTTTTGGTCTTTCTGGCAATTTTGTCGGTCATATGAACTTTTGATCATATGAAGTAGATCCATATATATATATATATATATATATATATATATATATATATATATATATATATATATACACACACACACACACACACACACACACACACACACACACACACACAGATATACAGATACCCATATGTAGACATATATATATGTATATATATATATATATATATATATATATATATATATATATACATATACAAACAGCAAAGTCCACAGCAGAGAAAATGACAGGCTGCAGCAAAATGTTGTTTGAAGTCTTTTAATAACCTTTAAAACCCAAGAAACATCGAATATCTCAAGCGCCGCCTGGTTCCTACCAGGCTTTATCAAGATACAAACATAAAAAAGTAATGCCCTTAAATACAATAACCATTGGTCACATGTTTTTTTTAATTGCTTCAATTTAAGTTAATCAGTCAGAATTACTTCAATTCTATTCCTTTAAAAAACAAATGTTAAAAACCTCACCCACATTTTTGCATTGCAAAATGTTTAACAAGCCATATACTTACAAAAAAAAATACATTAATACCAAAATACTTCCAGACACATTGTTCA
This sequence comes from Protopterus annectens, assembly GCF_019279795.1. Lineage (NCBI taxonomy): Eukaryota > Metazoa > Chordata > Ceratodontiformes > Protopteridae > Protopterus > Protopterus annectens. The sequence goes on from NC_056739.1 coordinate 339,464,431, forward strand.
CTATTAAAAAATTCTTTCAACCATATTATATTAATGTTCTATCTATAAAATTCTAAAAAAAAATATATATGTAATATATATATAACCATATATAACACTACAGTTTCGCTTTACGTAGTTTGAGCACACTTGAAATACTAATACTGTCATTTAAACCTGGGGACCTAGCTACGTCTAATTTTAATTGCCATATAAGTTCTCTATATTCCAGGAATGTTTCCCATTCTCCTCCCCTAGGGTCCTGTGCAACCTGCTTCAGTACCATAAATTTAAGTTTCATATCAGGGCACTGTATATAGCGCTTATATAATGTATTTCCCTCTACTGGGCACGGGTTTGTTACCCAATGTGCAGGGCAGGCAGGAAAAACAATCTGATGGGCATAATAGCTTTGTCTACACCTATACTAGGGATGCTGAGCAGTTGGAACAAATTGTTTTGAAATACTGGCCTGTTTTGACCCTTCAGGAGAATTTTCATGACATTATTCCAGAGAAACCAAGTTTTGTAAAAAAGAGGGACATGAATTTGAAGGGTCTTTTTGAAAGTAAAAATCATCCTTCAACTAATTTTGCTGTTGTTTCGAAAATAGGCACACATAAATGTGGTGCCTGTAGACAGTGTTCTCTGATTATTAATGATAGTAGTGTATATAAATCTTCAAGGAATTTTAAGATCCATACAACTGGATATTATAATTGTGCAACCAAGGGTGTGGTTTACATGGGGATCTGTGTTCTATGTTGGAGTTTTTATATAGGGAAGACAGAAAGGCCTTTAAGGCGAAGAATTTATGAACATGTAAATGACATCTCTAAAAAGAAAGACACAAATGCCTGGGAGGGCAGTTTGAGTGCATGGGCCATAACCCATTCATCTAGAGGTAGACACACCACACTCAGGCACACGCAGGTTTATATTCTGCAGGTATGTGTATACAACTGCTAGATGACTACTGCCTTGTACAGTCATGTTGCACAGCTAGCACTTGCACCACAGAGTCTGTAATGCTGAAGGATACCAGTGGCTAATTTCTACAATGAGTGACATTTACACATCATGTGGTTGTAGCCATTTGGCTGTGTGCTGGGTGAGACAGGCCTCATGATGGAAGGCTCTTTGTCACTGTCACTCTCTTCCACATATCTATGTATGTGTACTTTTGGCATATTATAGTGTGTTGTCCTTGGATATATATCTGTATTCCTATCCAATGTGTGTGCAAAGCATGACTGGTGCATACTGAGGAGTTTATGCACTAACATCTGCAACTGTCAGATATATATGGTCCATAGTTGTTGGCAGACATGGGCTACATTTGTTTAAGTGGGTAAGCATGCCCAGTACGACCTTTCAGTATGTTGTTGTCTGACATTGCCTTTCTTTCTCCAAGTGTGTGAGCATGCCCAGTATGCCCTTCTGTATTGAATGTGTGGATCCATTCCAGGTAGTTTGCACTCCAGTGCAGACCTTTATGTTCTACACCTACAGGTAGCAAACTGTTTCTGCAGGATATCTGTAGATCAGTTGGCAATATGGGGTCAAACTGTGCAAGGAAGAGTGTGTGCTGTAGGTTATTGCGTCTGTGCTACTTCTGATACATGGTACTGGTGTTAGCTGAGATATTCAGGCATGTGTACTGTTATACACTGTGATGCTTTATGTCCTCAAGTACTGTCACATGAACATTTTTGCTCACAGTGATGTCCTGGGGAACACAGAGTGAATGCAGCTGTGTCCAGTATTGTCATCATATGCCTACATATTCATGGAAAGTTATGCCATTCTGGAGGGGGAGCTGCATACACTTGCAGAGGATCCCATACTTGTACATCCACTGACGTGACAGTATGGCCTTATCTTGCTGTGGCAATACCTCACAGCTGTACAGATTCACACAGATTACCCAGAGGCAGGGGTCATAAGTCTGGACATTACCCCTATTGTGGTGTATGGGTAGGTTTGTAGCCACCAATTTCTGTGTTTGCAGCCAGGGATAGTATGAACACACGACTGTGTGTCGGACCTTGCACATTCCATGCTGCCCATGCTACCACCCCCCTTTATTATTATATCCTCTTCCATACATTATGCATACATTCTCTGATACTTTCCCTATAGTTATCACTTCATCACAGCTGTGTTTTGGTGTTGGTCCACAGTTCATGCAGTGGGACATGGTGGACATGTTACTGTGGTTTGTCCACATGGCCTTGCATATGGGTTATGTGGAGTGTGTTATGTTGTTATTTGGGTGTCCATGACATAACATACATTGGCAGTACGGGTGATATGCATGCCTTTGGTAGGGGCCTGTAGGCCATTTGGTGGTGATGCAGATCAGCTGTAGCAGGCTGTTGCATTCTGTCAGTCCTACAGTCCCAGACTGCCATACAGTATATTCCTCTGGGGTGACAGGGTAGGTGTGCTAGGTGTTCATGCCAATACCTTCTATCAGTATTGATCAGGTGGTGCAGATGCTGGCAGGGTGCTGCTTACAGCTAGCGACACACCTTCATGGGACACCTGCATGCATGCTGCATTCTTTCACTATTGCCATACACAGGTGGGGGTCATATTGTTATCCCCCAACAGCAGCAGGGATAAGACCAGACAGGTACCTGTGGGTGGTGTTTGGGTGAGCTGGGTGCATGTGTTCTATGGATATGACTTGCAGCTGACTCACAGATATGCATGGGGCATTCCAGTTATGCTGACTTGTGTAGGAACATCAGCCGTTTCCCAATACATCATTCCTATCACCTTTGTGATCTGCAAGTGTTTGGCTAGACAACATTGGTATTCCCTACTACAAGCCCAGATAATATCATGCATACCTGTATGTACAATTCCAAGGGTGTGTCCATTTCACAGTTATACATTAGGTTCTGTATGTCTGGGGTACTTTTCCCTTTGTACTGCTTCTGTATCTAGCCCAGCAGTGATGCCATGTCCACCTTTCAGATGGTGACACCTATTACCACTATACATTTACAACGGCTTACTGCTAGCATGTTTTATACTGGGGAGCATTGTCTTTGGCACTGCAGTCGTGAGGACTTGGCCCTGTCATTGGCAGTAGTGGGCAATGGCCACCAGATCAAACCTCCACATGCATACATACTGACCACTCTCACACAATATAAAACACACACCAATCTAACACACGCATGCCTGCATATTGTACAAATGCTACAATCTATGGCCACCTCAGGTCATCTGTGCTCCACTGGTATTATACCTACACATACATGTTACTACATGTCTACATCTGTGCTCCACTGGTATTATCCCTACACATACATGTTACTACATGTCTACATCGAATTGGAGGGGGGGCACACCTGACTGTTACTACATTTCTACTTAGGATTGCGGGACCCACCTGACTGTTACATCATGTCTACATCAGATTGGGGGGGACACACCAGAGTGTTACTACATTTTTACATAGGATTGGGGGTGGGGAACACCTGACTGTTTCTACATTTCTACACAGGATTGGGGGGGCACACATGACAGTTTCTGCATTTCTACACAAGATTGGGAGAGAGGGCACAACTGACTGTTTCTACATTTCTACACAGGATTGGGGGGGTACACCTGACTGTTTCTACATTTTTACACAGGATTGGGAGGCACACCTCATTGTTTCTACATTTCTACACAGGATTGTGGGAGGGGGTGCACCTGACTGTTTCTACATTTCTACACAGGATCGGTGGGGTACACCTGACTGTTTCTACATTTCTACATAGGATTGGGGGGCACACCTGACACTTGTACACATTTGCTATGAATGTACTGGTATGTCAGTACTCCATTTCATTCTGTATTCTAACCTATCATGCTGACTAGAGAGATATCAGTGTACTACAGGTTTTAGGTTTGATTGACCTACATATCAGTTTCTGACTTCCTACCCTTTAGAATTAACATCCCACTACCTGACCTGATGTAGTCTGTCTGTGTAGGCCTGGGGAGGAGGTTACCCATATGCATCATTCAAAGGCCTTAGCACAGCATGTGTTTGTGTTTGTCTACATCTGCCCTGCTGGTTGAGACTGTTGTTGGGTATGTGAACCTCCCTGACTGGTATGTGTATGTCATATGGACACACGTGGCTCAGCACATTTCCTGCAGTGGGTTTTGTCACCATATGTATTACTGGCTACTATGGTGACACCAGTATTTGTTACAGCTCTCATACTGCCACTATAGATGTCTACTATCTGCTGGTATCCCATTCAGCCACCCGATTCCCTTGCATGTTCACATCCATACCATAGATACAAGTAACAACACATACTACTCCATTCAGCAATTAGTAAGGAGAGTGACTTACTTTGTGGGTGTACCAGTGTTGAGGATGATGCTAGAGGGCTGCCTATGTTGGATGCACATAGTACACTCCCCATACATGGTTAATCACAGGTAGTGTTATGCATCCCTTTTACTGTATGTGCTAATCAGAGAGAAGTGTCATTCCCTGGGACCCTACTGTGTCAGTGTATGTACTATGCATTGCCTCTTTGCCAAGGCCAGGCATACTGGGCATGCCTCCATCTGCCAACGGGGGCAGGCTCAGGTTGTTCCTCCTCTGAGTCACTCTGTGCCTGTGCAGGCCTTGGCATTGGTGGGGGGCTGTGTGCCATGCCCCGTGTTGTTCCTGCTGCAGCTGTTTCTACAGGTTCATATTGTGTAGCATGGCACATACGATGACAATTCAAGTACATGTAGCTGGTGAGTACTGCAAGGCTCCACCGGATGTGTCCAGGCACCGGAACCATGACTTGAGCACCCCAAACACATGCTCGATTATAATTCTGGTCTGTGCTTGTGCCTCATTATGGAGTTCTTGTTCAGGTGTGTATGAATTTCTGATGGGTGTCATCAACCATGGCTGCAGTGCATAACCAGCATCCCCCACTAGGTGACCGTAATGGATGTCCCCACTGGCAAATCTCTGGTACAGCTGTGTCAGATGCCAGATGTGGGAATTGTGATAGCTTCCATGGCAGCCAGCACACACATTCATTATAATGCCCTGGGCATTGCACATGACATGGTAGTTGATGGAGGGGAAGCCCTTGTGGCTGATGTAGACCCTACCCCGCTCACTGGAGGGTGCTTTGATGCATATGTGTGTGCAGTCTATAGCACCCATTACCTCAGGATATTCTGCTATTTGGTGGAAGAGATGCATCTTGCTGGCCAATACCTCATGGGTGTTGAGGAAATATACATGCTCACCAGCATGTGCTGACATGGCATCCAGGAACTGGTGGAATACCCTGATGCTGATGCTGGTGAGATCCCTCTGATAACCCCAGTTGACCTTTGGGAGGTACCTGTGGCTAGTATTCCTAGGCCTACACATTCCTTGGTGTCCACTGATAGGGGTTCCCCTCTGTTAGTTGTGTGTGTCAGGTGTGGCCAGTACAGCTCAACAATTTACTGTAGGAAGCCCCTGTCCACCCTATAGCGGTCCACTATCTCCAGCTCATGTAGCCCCTGGTACGTTATACTGGGTTTGTACACCCTTCTCTTTCTCATCACTGTGCGTTGGTCGACAGCATTCTTATCCTACCACCCTCAGCCTCTTCCACATGTTGATATCTGATAGCTGCTGCAGCCCCTATCATTTTGTTGTTTTTGTTTGGTAAAATATCCCTGCTTGTATACACAGGTGGTGTAGAGTATGTGGGAAAAAACAGAGGGAAAGGTTTTGCATAGTTTATATTAGTTTTCTGGGCTGGGCTGGTCTGCTGCATGTGTAATTGGCTGATTCTGATACATTTCACCTGCCAGCTATGCTAGTTCTCCTAGATTACCTTCCTACTGCTGTTTTCCCTTCCCATTGCCTTCCTGTTTAAGCCTGGGTGTGTGCCGTGCAAACACAGTGCTCAAATGTGCACAGAGCTGCTATTTCCTGGTTTACTTTTTCTTTTTCCATTTAAAACCCGGTGTGTGGCACGCACACCCGCTTAGGCAATGTAAAGAGTGCTAGGCAGCCTCAGACACACCCACTTGCTTAGCTCTGCTAAGCTAAGGGGAAACCTGAGTCACAGGGCTCCAGTCCGCTTACAGTATGCCTGACACACACCCCTATGATGTCAGCTAACTCCTAGGCTTGCACCAAGCTATTTCTGCTCTTATACTGTTGGGTGCTGACTAGGATTCAGTATCATTCCCCTTATTTGCATAGGATTGCCTACTGATGCATAGTTACAGGTCCCACAGTGAGCCTCCCCCCTTAGCAACCACTATTCACTGGCCATGTTGTCTTCTGCCTGCCATTGAGTATACAGGCAAAATAGTGATTTTGGTTAGAATGCTTATTTTAGATTTTTTATTTTATTTTTCACCTGATCCTCTTTACGCACGGCTGCCCTATGCTTAAACAGCCAAGATTGGCTAAAAAAAAATAAAAGTACATTTTTTTTATTTTTGCAACTGTTTTCCATGCCAATGGCCATAGAGTTGGCCAATGGCATGCTTTCTACATAATATCCTCCCTTTTTTTGGAGCTGTCATGGCTCCATTTTGTAGTTTGCAGAAATGGACTCGGTTACTAAGTGTACATTTCTGCAGATTACACTAGTTCTGCACAGCCGGCTTCCCTTCTTGGATCACAGATTTACCTCATTTGCATGGGTTTCACCTGCAAATGGGGTAATTTAAATACAGGAGCCGAGTCCATGCAGGACTAGTTCAAGAGCGCTCTGCATGTCCCCACAGCTTATTCCTGGATCGCACGGCAGACATATTGCCTGCTGGAGCTCCTGCACTAGTCCTGCACACCGTGCAGGGCTGTCTAAATCCGTTGGAATGTGTTTTTTAGGTTTGAATGATTCAGTGGCTATTAATTCTTTTTTAAGGTTGAAATACTATGATGCTACATAGTTCATTGTTATTTCTACTTTTATCTTTCTGTATGGTTTTACTTTGCAATCAGTTTTAATTGGTAGTGTGGATCTAACATCGCATCATGTGATTTTAATTATGTATAAAAGAAGTGCCATTAATAACACATTTATGTCTGATGAAGGTCTATGTGATATATGGTATGAAAATGCTAAACTTGTTCTAATAAATTTTGAGTTTGGAATACTATTGCCTCCTTCTTGGTAGCACAGAATGTATCAGTTTGTTTTTCAGGAGCAGGATCCATGGATCCACTGCATCATTTAAAAGGACAGCTTGATTCTCTTAATCTTTTGTTCTAAAGTGTGTAGCTTCTCGACTCTAAGAGAATGAAAAGGATGTACTAACAGTGAGACGGTCTGGGCAGCACAGCCTACATGCCTCTCAGAGAAGTCCTGTTGGGTTTAGTGCAGCAGACATCTCAATGGACAGTGTCTTCTATGTGAAGTCTGTGATGACCAGAATAATGAACATTCAAACCCTTTACTAACAATGCTCAAAACATCTTTACGGTCTATGCATAGAATGGCGATTATTATCAAACTTTGACTTCTACTGATCACTAGATTTAGGATGTACTCTGACTGGGGCTAAGCCAGCCATATCACCTGTCATGATCTGGTTTAGACTTGCAAGAGTGATGTCTGAGGCTTCAGTGCTATCCTTACAAAACAGGTGGCCCATGAAGGGCATCAGAACACCACCTCCACTGATGTTCCAGAATTTCCTCATTGATCCAAGTCAATGTCATGTGTCACAGTTGGTGGCAGACCAGCCCTGAAGTACACTAAAGGGTAGTCAGACCAGAATATTGGCCTAGCCACCAGATCTGTGGTCTCCAGCCCAAGTATGAACACCATATCCATAGAATATCCAGACTTGTGCATTGCAGTCATAACAGCCTGTATGAGGCCAAAATTGGGAAAAAAATAAAGTTTCTTAGACATGTGACAAGACTCATAACTGAACAGACATTAACACCCCCCCCCCAGAATAAACCATCAGTCGGGATAGGTTCAGTACTTCTAGGAGGAAATCTGTAAAATCCTGAAGAAATGCTCAGAGATTGCTAGATAGCTAGGTGAATGGTAAACAAGGAGAAAGGTGCAGTTCACTTCAGCAGCAAAAGCTAAAATCAGTCTGTTTCAGTTAAGGAAAGAATTAAAACATATGATCATGCTACCAGTGATACTTCCCTAGATTGCGTTGTGCATAACCTGATAATTGATGGGGCAGCAGCTAAGCAGATGTGGTCCTCTATTTCCATCTAACATGATCTTTGAGATGAACTATACATTGGGTTCTCAGAGCAAGTCTGAGATACTTTGTTTATTCTGATTCAGTCTGGTATTATGAAATTACAGCCTGAGTAAGAACTAAATATGGACTGGTCCTGTGTATTATGAAAACCTTATACCTGAGGTACCACCACAAGACTAGGAGAACCTCTAAGTAACATTTGTCCACTCTTATCCACACATGCTTCCCTCTTGTATGATGGCTTTCGGTACTCTTCAGTGTCTTGCAAGTTAAGGAGACAAAATATATCCATGCCACCATACACACACACACACACACACACACACACACACACACACACACACACACACACACACACACACACACACACACTTTTCAGTGAAAGAAAAGTAAGTGTAATAAAATACCTTTGAGTACAATATATGAGGTTAAAGAAACTATCTGTAAGTTTATCGATTAAGTACCAGGTGCTACATCTAAATAATACTTAAGCAGATAAACTAAAAACAAAACTTTGCTGACTAAAGATAATGTGATAGCTAGTGATATAACAAAATAAGGCTATATTATTTTTTAATTTTAACCAATGTTAAAAATAATAATCGTGTTAAGTAATTTGGAAAATGCAGTTACTCACGACTACAGTAAGTCTGACCTTGAAAACATTTTGAAAGTTAGTCTGCCTTGTAGCCCCAAGGCACTAGGTCAGCATAATAGTGCTTACTGCCTTCACTTCAGAGAATGTTAAATCACCGAGGAATAGGAGCAGTAAAGTGAACCCAATTTATCAGCTTCCTCCAAAAAAAAAAAAAAAAAAAAAAAAAATGGCAGAGCTTCCATCATAGCTGACAAAAGGCTACAACTGCTATTAAACCACCTAGCATAAAGCTTTCCAAAGTAGATGGACTACTTTGTTAAATCTGGAAGCTAACTTTGTTTACATTGTCATTAGCAATCGCTCTTTGGTGCTGGAAAATAAGAAGGCTGTGGGTCTATTCCCATACCAAGTAGTTGGATTAATTTTCCTGTACTGACACTGCAGTGTGGCACAAAGGGATTATTGCTCCTCCCATCTGTGCAATCCTTCAGGTGAGACAATAAAAAAATGTCCCATTTCCTGAGATGGTGATAGCTTAGGTGGGTGTAAAAGATCCCAACACACTTACTAACAATAGTAGGAGAACATCCCCGCTGCCCTGGCCAAACTTCCCCAGTCAGTGTGAATTCCAACCTTCTGATCTTCTGTGATGAAAGGTGAGTGTGATACCTGTTGAGCCACTGACATTGATAGTCTGGCAAAGAAGGAGCAAAAGAGTCTCTTATGGTTGTATGAACTACCAAGGCCTCAGTTTTGGTAGTGAATAATTTCAACCACGTTAGAGATAGCCATGAAAATGTGACTTCTAGATCGTCATCCAGGGATGCAGACGTTAACCATATCATCTTGACAAAAGCAAAAATAGATGTGCACATGCTGTCAGCATAACTTTTTTATAAAAGGCCCATTTTCTTTAAAAGATCTCCTAGAGAAGCATACACTGTGAGCAATAAGGGCCTGAGCTACGACTCTGTAGTTCTCCATATTACAGAAAATAGAAAGAAGATAATTTGAGTCCTAAGCAGACCCTGAGTATGGTCTGAGACATATGAGGTAAACCACTCTTATGATCATAGCAGAAATACCTTAGTAGATTCATAGACATTATCACAGAATGTCATAGTTGACCATATCAAATGGTGCAGAGAGATCCACGAGGGCCAATATTGTGTTGTGCTGCTGATCATTAACTCTTAAAAGAGCTCTTTTAGTACTATGGGAAGTGTATAAACCTGCATGAAATAAGTACTGTACAGGCTTAACTTTAAGATGACACTATAGTTATTTCCAAAAAGGGGGAGATTGATGATTGGGCAGTAGTTGTTGAGGTTATTTGTATCCAAAGATTTTTTTTGAGGATGGGAATAACAATGGTCTCTTTTAAGGTGGATGGAAAAACCTCATCCCTCAAAGAAGAAATCAAGATCTGATAAACTATTTGTCCCAGAACATCAAGATTACCCAACACCTTAGTAGTCAAGAATCCAGCCCACAGGTCATTGCATACTAGACATAACAGAAACTCTTTAAAATCAGAAATGTCAAACACCATCCAAGAAAAAGAAGTTGAAGGGCAGGGTGGGGTCACTGCTTTGCCATTGCAGTCATCTAGTAGAAGAGAAGATCAGATGGTGGTAATCTTGGTGGCAAAGATTTGAGTCACAGCCTTCCATTTTGGGTTAGATGTATTTTTTTAGTGTTAGACTGGCTAGGCTGCACAGGTTCTCCACCACACAAAAGCTGCTGGTTAAATAGCTCCCAGAGAAATCTCCCTAGACAAAATATCTGCCTTTTTGATGGCCATCTTCAACTGGTAGATGGCATAATGTTTACTCAGGTCAAGCTTTTCACTCCACAATTCCACTCTGTGGAAAGGAATAAAGTGTGCTGCTACATAAACAATCCAAATACTAAATAAATCAGCAACAATCACTAAGAATGTCATACACATTTGGCTGTAGCTACTGAAAGGTCTACAAATTGAGTCATCAGTTAAGAGATGCAGGTGACAAAGAAAAAAACTAAGTACTTGTAAGGATTAGTCTAGAGTACTCAAGGATTCGGAGAGATGTTAGATTGTAAGGACATTGAGTACATTGAATAGTATTCATTCAACTCATAATGAACTGTTACAAAGAACAGAGAAATGTGTTAGATACAGTTGTTTTCAATATGCAGAGGCTGCAAGGTGTGAAAGTGATGGATGCTTTTTCATGGTTTACCCTGAGGTGTATAGGAAGACATATCATCTCCAATATGAGGTTGTGATCCATTCTTTGCAAGTTGTTGGTAGTGACTTAGGCTGTTGTATTCAGGATAGTCTGAAAGATTGCAGATTAGATGGTACTATGAGCAGTAGTGGTCCATATTCCAGTGGAGAGATGAAGAATTATATGCCTGCAAGCAAACCTCTGCTCCCCACACCCTTTGGCTAATAAAGAGTTAGATACTATTCAACAGTTGTGTAGCAAAGTTTGATTTTAATTGTTTTCTGATATATAAAACTTGATAGCCACATCCCACAAAAGCATCTTCTGACTGCCAAACAGCTTGTCCTTGGATACGTTTACTGCAGGATAAATTTGTAGCTAAAACACACACACACACACACACACACACACACACACACACACACACACACACACACACACACACACACACACACACACACACACACACACACATGTATATGTATATCTGCACATCACAGAGGATACCACTGATCTGAAAGAGACTCACCATCTACATAAAATAAAACTATCCCTGTCCATATGTCCATATTCAAGGGCAACTTTGATCTATGGATGGAAAATAGAAAATTTACCACCGAACTGCACTCTGTACTAATAATAGACAGAAGCAGCTCCTAAATACTTTATCCCATGCATGGGTCCCATAAAATGATCTATGGTGTGATTCCACTTATTTTTATTGGGGGTAATATATAATTATAGACCATGGGATGGGTAAGGCCAGTCTATAACCAAATGAGGTAAGTTATTTCAAGCACAATAAGGGACATTTGCTAGGTGTAAAATGGTGTACAAGGGCAGCTAGCCTAGTACTTTCCTATGAGCCTGCCAACCAGCAAATGGAGGCTTAGGCCATTACTGAGATGCCCTTGATACTTGAATAATGGTCTCCCATATAAACACACACACACCACTAAATCTACCCCCTAACCAAATCAAACTTTAAATCTAACCCGTAAACATGTCATGCATGGACATTCCCACTCCTGCTTAAACTTCACTTCCCTCTTTCAGAAGTGGAGACCTCCCAATTTTCAGCAATTTGAACCATTAGCAAAATGAACCTTCTGGTAATTTATCCATAAAATGCACATTTGAGGAATTGCAGGGGAACCAAAACAAAAAATCTTAGATGCCACAAAGTACAGTTTCAGGTTAATCACATGTGCACGTTCATGAACCAGGAGGTAAACATTTTAAAGTTAGAAGTGTTATTTAAAACATAAGATGTTACTACTAAGTCAAGAATATCTTAAAATGCATACATATTTATTCAGTACACTGGTAACTATTTTTTAGTTCTGATGAAATATGTATCATATTGGATGAAAGCACATAACTTTGTGACCTACTATAAAATTTCACTGTGTTGCTCTACTTAGTGGTTTGGATTTTTGGTACATTGTGGTACCCTAAGCTGACTGGTACCCTAAGCTTTTTCTTTTGTGTCTGTGTTTGGTTTCATATGGATTTTCTTCCCTTTGTGCTTCGTAAATTGTAGGGGAACCATAAATTCATATGTAGTTATAAATACTCATTTGGTAGAAAAAAATGAGTGTGTAGAAAAAGAGAGGATATACAAATGAGTGAGTCCCCATTTATGTGAATCATATATGGTTGAATTAAAGCTTTATATGGTATAGGGAAGTAGGATTGTGCTGGAAAATGAACATTTGAAAAGGTTGGGGTTGTGAAGAGTTGCAAGATCAGGTTATAGCAGTTAGCATGTATGTGCAAGTGATCATGAGTTAGGGTTACAGTAAGAGTTAACTAAGGGGAAAGATTTAGTGTTACGCATGTTTGATGTGTGTGTTGTTCTGTATCCTTTTGTTTTGGATACTGTTAGGGAAAGCGTTTTTAGTAACAATGTATAAGAATGGGGTTAGGATCAGGGGTTTGGTTAAAGTTAGGATTAGGAAATATGACTAAGCTGATGCAAGGGGGTTCAGAAGATGCTTATTCTGGGTTTTTCAGCTGGGGTTTACTGATGTAGAGCTTTTTATTTAGAGAGAAGCACTGAATGTTTACTAATTTGCCTTAATACTATTTAATGTTCTATACAGTCTGTGTTTTTGTTCTGCCATTTGAGTTTTCTCCTGTCTGTGTGTGTGTGTGTGTGTGTGTGTGTGTGTGTGTGTGGATAGATAGGTATAGATAGATTTAGACGCACATACACAAACACACACACACATGCACACACACACACACGCACACACGCGCACACACGCGCACACACACACACACACACACACACACACACACACACACACACACACACACACACACACACACACACACACACACACACACACACACACACACACACACACACACACACACACACACACACACACACACACACACGCACACACACACACGCACACACAAACATGCACACACACATGCACTACTTGGGGAAGCCACATATTTCAAAAGGCTGAGTTGTCTATTAGAGTACCCTATCCTATGTACAATTTTCTTTTTTGTGAAAAAAAATCATTTTTCAAAAAAAGAAAAAAATGTTTCCAAGTAGTAGTAAATATGTTTGAGGGTAGAACTTAGTTTTTCTGTAATTTTGACATCTATTGTCCTGTTGTTTCCAGACTGTAATTTCCTTACTTTACCTGCTCATAAAGAAAAGTCAGGATGTCAGTAGAGATGTTCTAGACTCAAAGTATGTACATTTGGGTGCATCAGCTGTTTGACTGCTTGGTACTCTTAGAAGAGAAAACTAACATTCAGCAAGGACAAGTTCTTCTACACAGGTACGAAGACATACTGTATTCAAACAGCTGTACTCTATGAGTATACATAGGTTCATAAGTATGTACTAGGCTAATGACCATGGAACCTTTACAAGCCTAGCCCATAAGATTACCCTGGCATCGTGCCACCCGATCTTATCTGTCAGGAAAATATTTTTCATCCGTTTTCCTAAGAAATGTTTCTAATACTTCACTTAAATACCATGTTGAGTTAACCAGCCTGTTTGATTATAAAATATCTGTGTCTTCCTTGACACAGCTTAATACAGAACTGATATGTATATTAACATTGCTAAGCCATAGATCGCACAATAAGTATCTTTTCAAGTAAAGAAATATTTGTCCTAGGCTATTTCCTTAGCTCTCATCATCTTTGCTCAAGTATTGTCAATGACGAAAAACATATTGGGGGACAAAGTCCCAATATCTGATATAATGGGCGGATTCACGAAGCCTCCGTGTAAGAGTTATAACTCATACACGGAGGCTGCAATTAAACGGAGTGATGTCAGCATGCTCTGCATATTCATGAGAGCATGCTGAATCACACCTAAGGCTAACATGGTCCGTGTAAGACAGTAGGGGCGTGTCCGTAGGCCAAGCCCTGTAAGCGGACACGCCCCCAGAAGAGTAAAAGTGCCCAAAGTAAACACCCACGCCAGAGTCCATGGAAATGTGAATAAACACAACACATGTCCCCACAGACTATGAACATATAATGTACAAATGAACATCACATAATTTTTTTTTAAATTGTAAAGATGTTTAACTGTGAGTGCACTCGTTTGCGCGGGCGTGCCCGTAGTGCAGCCACAGTTAGCAGTCAGTGGGAAAGCATATAAGAACTAAATATGCAAAGTAAGCCAAGAAACAATAGCGTAGTGGTAGAGATGTTGGCTGAAGAGCAGGCATTCATGGTTCGAGCCCCCACAACACCAATTTTTATTTGTAGAAAAATAAGCACGAAACAAGTCCCTGACAAATATGTACACATAAAATCACATTTTATGTAAAATGTAATGAAATAGCCCATTTATATTGAAGAAATGTGAGGTAACAAAACAATAAAAAATGCCAGATGTGCCCATAGCTAAGCTACAGTTTAACAGGGTGAGTGCATCTGCCCGTAGGTGAGCAGTGGTTTAACTGGTGCAAAATAAGTTCCCGTAGCTGAGTAGTGGTTTAACATGCTAAATCTATGTGCCCCTAACTGAGCTGAGCATAATATGCGTGCTGATAGCCAAATGAGGCTTAAACCAGCGTACCGCTTTGCTGAGCTGCGCACAAGAGACAAGCTAACCAACGGGCAACGTTGAGCAAGCCGTATCAAAACTGCCTTTACACAGACACACCCCTCAGCTTGTCTAGACAGTCATAAAAAATAAAAAGTAGTGACCAGGTTCGAACCCAGGATACTATACACCATAGTCAAGGTACTGAACCACTAAGCCATGACAGCAATACTTATAAATGCAATAATAGCTAATATATAGGAATGAATACAAACTGGAGCATGACAATGCAGGTTTACTGAAGTTGATACAATTCCAAAATGGCCAATCACAGATATGTGTGGGAAAAACGGACTATATAAGCCATATAGGCGGGAATACGCAACATAAACGATTGTAGAACTGAACTGCAGGCAGAATGACAGGAGTAGGAGAGGGTAGTTGCTTTCGAGCACAGAGGTGGGGCATTGAGGAGTCCAGGTACATGGTCTGGCTCCTAGTCCACAATCATGAAGCCCAACTCATGCAGGGCCAGGTCCTGTGGGGAGCATACAGGGCTGAGGCATGGGAACAGTTGGCTCATGATCTCACCAGTGCCACAGGGATTCCAAGGACTGGTGAGCAGGTCCATCACCACTATGTGGACCTGAAGAGACGCAAGCAGGACCAATTGAACCTTTGGATCCAAGAGGCCCGGCAAATGCCCAACGCCCCACTACTGAGTAAGTTACATTTAATTATGTATGTAAGAAATTAAACTAGCTGATATTATGGAGATGTGTATTCCAATATTACTTCATTTATATTACAGCTGCATGTGTCCGTTCTGCGAACCGCAGAGCCTATGGCGATAGGCTGGTGCGGTTGCGCCACCAGGCAGGTCAGTAATCCACTACCAGTAACTGTAAAGAAATATAAAAGTATGACAGTCAGCAAAGAGTGCAGTGTAGTCACTAAGGAATAAAATGTGCAAGTAACAGTGTGAAAGTGTTTGCAAGTATTGCTTGATTACAAAAGTGTGTTGCAGCCTGTAAGCCAAACAGAAAAATGAAAATGTCTGACATAAATTCTGAAATAAAAATGCCCCACCTGTAAGAAAATAGTACACAACCTGCAGCAGGCAGAAAAGTATAGCTGCAGAAGATGATGAAATCACATGTGTGAAATATATCCCTGTTGAAATACTGAAACATGACAGAAGTGAGACTGCTGGAAAGGATTGTAATAACTACAGGTAAAACATGTCAATAAAGCCTAGAAGTAAGTACCATCCTGAATAGTAAAATGAAAACAAGTGAGAGAGTGTGAGAAAGTGTCAAGAATCCAGCAATACAGTAGTAATAACCCCTGAATAAAGTATACTGCAGTCAGTACAGAATGAAATGCATGTGAGAATCCAAACCAAACAGCGAAATCTGTTCAAAGTGTTGCTGCATCTGGAAAGTGTATCCAAAAATCTGGATATGTTGCTCTCAGTCTGCAATATGCAGATAGTATGATTGTCTGATATACCAAACATTCACACTTGTCTACAGCTATATAAAGCAAATGTAGCAGGATGATGTAGCTGAACAAAGCTAGATATGAATGTGTATGAAGAACAATAAAATGTATATTGATGTTGCAGTAACAGTCCTATCATCAAGTTGAAATAGTTATCATATAGGAAACTGTATTTAGAACAGTAATGTGTATATATGTGCAGCTATTAGAAATGTACAGCATATGTATTGGTATTTGAAGGTGTTAATATTATTTTCTTCACCCCACCCTTTAACCACATATAACCCATTCCACGTGAAAATGGTATGTGCAATCACAATTAACACCCCTGGACATTTGTATATGTACATATATATATATATATATATATATATATATATATATATATATATAGTTGTAGGTGTCATTGTGCATACACACTTACTACAGGGAACAGGAGAGAGGAATGGAGAAATATGCATCTACAACACAGCCTGAATCATGAGAGACATACTAACCTTTACACTCACAGAACAGTGTCCACAGCATACCAGCATGAGCGTACTGCCTCTGGCCAACGTGTCCAAAGAGGTCTGTCAACCTCAGCTATGTTTCGGACCGTCATGCAGGCACAGTCGCATATGGAAAGGTACACCAGACTGGGTCTGAGGGAGCTGAGAGCATGTCGCACAGCCATGATTGACAGTATGCGTGACATTGCGGATGCTATCCGTAATTTCACTGATGTCATAGACAGACATTGTGGGGACATATTACAGCAGTTCCACAACCAAATGTCCATGAGCCAGGGCAATGTTGGGCATTTGCGGCATCGACGTGGCCATATGCCAGCAACAGCAGCAGCTGGCAGTAGGCGCAGATGACAACAGGCCCGGGCACACCCTCATAGTGCCAGAAGCAGCCCCAGCAATGCTGGGTCTGTGCTGTCATCAGAACGCCCCAGGAGACCACGTGCACATGGGTCTGGACAGTCCCAACAGGGACCTGTGTCCAGTCAACACACTCCTGCTTCTGATGACAGTACCCAGTCTGGCTTAGTACTCGATACAGTCCGTAGCACCCCTGCCAGGCACAGGTACCATGTCCGTGACCACAGACACTGATCTGTATGACCTGCCAGGTGCAGTCTGTGGCTGTCCACAAACCCCTGTATATGGCAGCCATGAGGTGGAACTGTGTGCATGCATACACACATGCGAAATGTTAACACCTAGGGTGACCACATACATGCACACACTGCACCAACACTGCCCCACCCTGTACTGCTGCCCCTCACCAACACACATACCCACACATGTCAATTGGTGGTGTCAGTGGCTGACTCAGGCATACCTAATTCACACCCTGTGCATATGATGACACTGTGCCACCTCCTGCAATCTCCAACATCATTGCGGGAACAGGTAAACACGTTGCTGATGCACAGGGTGACTACATAGAAGTGTATTAGTAGTATTATGTTGGTAACAGTACAGTGTGCTGCTATGACTGTGTGTATATCCCAGCATGCCTGATGCAGTAACTGTATGAATGTCCTGAATTGTTATCTGCACCAATAGTACCTACCAAAGTGTAACAGCTGTACATAATTGCATGCGGGTGGTAAGGATGTCAACAGATAGCCGCATACATGGGTAGCACAGGGGGGAAGCTAACGCAGGTAGTGATATACAATGGTGGACATGTACAGTAATGGTGTCAAGTTGCCCATAACGACTATGCAATGTGGATGTTTGTGCATGTAGATATGTGTGCAGTACCAATGTAATCCAAATCACAATTAACTATGACATAATATCAGTTCTACCATGGGCATCTGCGCTGTGTATTCCTGGGTACATGTTGATAGTGCCTACATATTTGCATTGTTACTTACTGTTATTGTTACCCCTTCTTTGTTGTACAATGAACTATTTCCTGCCCTGCTTACTGTAGCTTTGTTTGCATGCATGTTCGCTTGGGGTTCCCTGGAACGTCCTTACACCTGCAATGCAGAGTTACAGTACTTCTGTAGACTCCTAGTGACATCTGCATAGCGTCACACGATGTCAACTTTACACATGACAGAATGTCACTGTCTGTCCTGTACGCATGTACATTGCCTGTGACACATTGCACATGTCTTACCTGGCATTTACCCACGTGTGCAGTCATATATGCCAGTGCTATGAAACAGTAGCAGTACACCCACACATACACACCTTCAGTATGTTGTTCCCCATTGGCCCTATGTATTGGTACTCACCATGGCAATCACACTACTAGGGTAGCATGTGCAAAGGTAACCTGTGAATCACCTCTATGGTCCAGTTGTGGTTTATGTGAGTCATGTGGCAATGTCACAGCTGCCACATGTATGCAGTCAGCCATCACCCTTGGCCAGGAACGTACAACACATGTGTGGGATGCCACCACACTGCCAATCTGGGGACTGAGCTCTCTGAACCCAGTAATGCCATACCCTGTCAGGTGGCATGTCATATATACTACATCCTGGACAAACTTCAACCCCAATCCCTGCTGCTACTATTGATAAAACCCCTGAAGATGTTTCTGATAGTTCTGACCAATTATTTACTGAGACATTTCAAGCCCTAGCTAGCCATCTACCTCCTAGCTCCCCTGGTCCTGAAAGTAGCACCCCTAGAAACCTACTTGCGTTCAGCTTCCAACCAGTCGCCACTTCACTTATCCATACCTTGATTGAAAAAGTAAAACCCACTACACGTTCTGCTGATCAACTCCCTGCTGAATACCTACAAAAATCAGCTGATGCTATTGCTTACCCCGTCTCAAAACTAATCAAACGAACCATGGTAGAAGCTAAACTTCCCACCACCTGGAAAATACCCTATGTAATCTCACTTCAAAAAGGAGGCAGCTCTACTGAATTCTCCAATTATAGGCCAATAGCTATACTCTCTCCACTTGCAAAGATTATGGAAACTTTATTCATAGACAATTCATGCACCATGTAATCCAAAATCGCCTTATGGCAGACACTCAGCATGGCTTCTGTCCTCATCACAGCACTACTTCAGGCCTCCTAGCCTTTACTAACATCATAAACCATACTTAGCAACAATAATTATATATCCTCAGCCCTCTTTGTGGATCTTTCCAAGGCATACGATATGGTTGATCACCAACTTGTAATCCACACCCTGCAAACATTCTGTCTAGATACTGGAGCCTTCCAATGGTTTCAATCCTACCTGCATGGTCGACAGCAGGCTGGCCTCTGGCAGAACAAACTCTCTAACCTTCTACCTAACACCCTCAGAGTACCACAAGGCTCTATACTATGGCCCTTGCTGTTCTCCATCTTCATTAACGACCTTTATACTGTCATCCCAAAAGTCAGCTGTATCCAATATGCTGATGACTCTACTCTGATTTGCTCAGCCACATCTCCAGTATAGTTATGGTCAGCTACCCAGACACGAACATCGTCTGATCCTAAATCCCAAAAAAACTAAACTGCTGTTATTTCACCAACACGTAGATCTACCGCTTTCACCTTTACCATAACATCAAATGATGGCACAATAATCTCCCCTGACCCATCTGCTAAACTATTAGGTGTCATCATAGACAATAATCTCAAATGTGACCTACATGTTAACCAAACTATCAAAACCATCAATAAAAAACTAGGGTCACTTTACAGAATAAAAGCCTTCCTAACCCTTCCAGCTAAAATTGCAATAGCTCACTCACACCTTCTTTCAACCCTTCTGTATGCATCCCCTCTACTCCCGAATATGAACAAGACTGTCCTTAACAAACACTCAATTTGCTACAACCACATTGCCAGGTTTGCCACTGGGCTGCCTTTTAGGACACATCATTGCATCAATCTAAATCAGCTTGGTTGGCTTGAACTACCTAGCCTAATACAGTATAACCAACTGATTATGGCTTATAAAATCCTCTATAATCCGGACAATACTCCTGCACTTCAAATATTATCACCCCCTATAACAATCCTGATTGCTTCAATCCTCTAACAAACTACTAATTCAGACTAGCAAAATTAATAACACAGCTGGTGATTCTCTCTTTGCAAACTCTGTAAGTAGATCCTGGAACTCACTTCCAGCTGATATTACCTTACTTTCCACCTTAGGTCAATTTAACACTAGACTCAAACAACATTTGTCACTTAACTGGCTATGTCAATGTATCAATGTACTCGAATGTGTAAAACCTGTTAACCAGTTTACTGTGTAATTTAATTTAATCCTGACTTGTGCTCAGGACTAACTTTAACCTGTGGAACATGTTTAACTTGCTTACTTATGTAATCTCTGTGAATAATCTGTTTGTAATATGTAATGCTGGTATTATGTAATGCTGTATCTGCTCACCCTTGGAGCTTTTCTCCCCGGGCCTCCGCTGGAAAGGGACATGCATCCAGTCGGACTATCCCGGTCAACAAATGTAAGATAAATAAATAAATAAATAAATAAATAAAAAATATTACAGTGACTACAATACAAGTCAGACATTGACACGCACTGACAGCATGCTGAACACACTGGGGCATACGTGGGGACTCAGAATAGCATCCTGCCTGAGCATCACACACCTCCGCAGCTGGCACACAGGCATATGTTCTGTCGGAACAGAGCACATGCCACACATGGCACACACATCCCGTGTGCCACACACTCACAGCCTGTAGGGCTACACAACACACCTGCTACAGACGTGTCAGGTACCTGTCTTGGGTGCTGCACTGGGGTCCCGCTCAACAGGCTGCATCTGGTGAAGGTCACAGTGATATGCCTCAGGGGCACTATGGTCCACCACAGAACACATGCATACAGGTCAGTTAGAGGCATGGACACATATGACTCACTCATTGACCATGCCAGTATGGCTGACCTGAGACATACCTCCCTGGATTACATGATAGGGAACATAGAATGGATCTCTCAGCATGTGGCACAGGCCAGTATGAGCCTGATCTTGGTTGCCAACATACCCTCACCAGGTATGCTACCACTATATGTGGGAAGGGTGTTGTATGTCTACATTATGCTCATTCTCCAATGTCATTCATAGGGTATCCGCTGGATGACAATGTGTGCTTACATGCTAGGGAAGCCACAATGATGTGCAAGGGTCATCTTGCACGTGACACCCATGGCCCGATGTATACTGGCAAAGCTCCTTGATACACACATACTACCTTATGCTGCAGGACACGGTTTACATAGCCACCTCTGTGGGTATCACACAGGTTAGGACACTAACAGTGCTGCTACACAACAACTGCAGTGTACACCGCAAGATACATGCACCGGACACTGTGCTCAGCATGGTGAACTGCAATGTCTGTGCAATACCAGAGTCCTGATTCATGGCTCACAGGTGTTACCCATCACTGACAGGTTATGCCCCATACCATGCCTGTCATCCCCTACACATGTAACACACATGGACAGGGGGGTGGTATCCAAAGGCACCACAGATACACACACCTCCAGGTTGTTGGCACAGCACAAAGCATCAGGGCCTAATCATGTGCAGCTAACAGTGTGTCGGACTGCCATCTGGTTCGTAGCCTGGCACACACAACCCTCCCATACACAGGAAGACCACCTATCCTCCATAACAACACTGGCAATATGACAGTCTCAAGAACTGTCTTTATATGGATGGACTGCATCCAGCCAAACATTGTGCGTGAGCATTACTGTAGCTACAACACACTAGTTGAAGGGTTCACAGCATGTGGTCACTGAATTGCAGTGGAATGACATGTTACCACTACCACAATAGGTGGGAACATGCAGCACCTGTACATCGACTACATGTACACTATATGGCCCAGACCAGATGTGTATCCCCTGCTGTAGGTATTTTACCATATACACCCACACTGTATAGACACATACCGCATGCGACCCCTGCACAGTTAGACACAGTCATATTGGTATACATTGCAAATACCATTTATCCACTCAAGGCATGTGTCAGACATGGTAACTACTGCAGGTCACAGGTATTTATGTGTATGTGTCACACACATCATGTGTGTGCAATGCCATTGCTGGTTTAGGCAATGGCATGCATTATGTACAAAGACCCACACAAGGTCATAATGTGTGACACAAACACACGTGGCAGTTGTGGGTTACCAAAACATACCTATCTGTACTCTATCAATGGTAATAGACACATTAGCAGAGCGCACTATTGGCATTACTAGCCAACTAGCCCTGTTTGGCTGTGCTGCTAGTGTGGTGACATCCCCTGTGTTTACTGGGGGAATATGCAGCATCTGGTGTATTGTAGTATTTGCCAAAAGGATCTGTTCTCTCACACTTGCATTTAAACACACCCTACTACCCCCACACATGCACACTTGCAGGATTCATACCCCTACCTAACTAAGTCACGACACGTGAGAGAGACGCATTAGCAAAGCGCACTATTCAGATTACTAGATAGTTCCTCTTCTCTGGCTGTACTTATAGGGTGCTGACATCATCAGTATTTTGAAAGGGTAATGTGCATCAGGTAGTGTGATCTCCTGATTGCCAAGAATAACATGTTTTTCATATGGAAATGCACACACACAAACTCCCCACATCCAAACACACACACACTTGCCACTTGCAGGTTTTAACCCCTACCTAAATATGTTATGGCACTTGAGAGTGACACTGTAGCAGGTTGCGCTATTCTGAGTACTGGCAGATGTCACTTCTCCAGCTGTATGTATAGGGTGCTGTCATCATCACTGTTTGGAAATGGTAATGTGCATCATATAGTGTGATCCCCTGATTACAAAAAACACACATGTTTTTCATACAGAATTGTACACACACAGAGTCCCCACATCCAAACACTCACACATGCCATTTACAGGTTTCAAACTCCTACCTAACTATATTATGACACTCGGGAGAGATGCATTAGCAGAGTGCCTTTCTCCTGCTGTACTTATAGGGTGCTGACATCATCAGTGTTTAGAAAGGGGAATGTGCATCCTGTCGTGTGTTCTCCTAGTTGCCAAAAGGGATATTTCCTTCATATTGACTTGCACACACACGAGCCTCCTCCACATACAATGAGCATTTGTAGGATTCAAACCCCTAATTAACTATGTTCTGACAATCGAGACGGACGCATTAGCAGAGTGTGCTATTCGCATTACTGGCAGTCTTCTCTTCTCCTGCTTTACTTATAGGGTGCTGACATCATCTGTGTTTAGAAAGGGGAATGTGCATCCTGTAGTGTGTTCTCCCAGTTGCCAGCAGAGTGCGCTATTCGCATTACTGGTAGGCTTCCCTTCTCCTGCTTTACTTATAGGGTGCTGACATCATCTGTGTTTAGAAAGGGGAATGTGCATCCTGTAGTGTGTTCTCCCAGTTGCCAAAAGGGACATTTCCCTCACACAAAATTGCACACATACTAACCCCCCTCATCCAAATGCACACACTTGCCATTTGCAGGATTCAAATTACTGCCTAATTACGTTATGACACTCGAGATGGACACATTAGCAGAGTGCGCTATTCGCATTACTGGGAGGCTTCCCTTCTCCTGCTTTACTTATAGGGTGCTGACATCATCTGTGTTTAGAAAGGGGAATGTGCATCCTGTAGTGTGTTCTCCCAGTTGCCAAAAGGGACAATTCCCTCACACAAAATTGCACACACACTAACCCCCCTCATCCAAACACACACACTTGCCATTTGTAGGATTCAAATCACTACCTAACTATGTTATGACACTCGAGATGGACGCGTTAGCAGAGTGCGCTATTCGCATTACTGGGAGGCTTCCCTTCTCCTGCTTTACTTATAGGGTGCTGACATCATCTGTGTTTAGAAAGGGGAATGTGCATCCTGTAGTGTGTTCTCCCAGTTGCCAAAAGGGACATTTCCCTCACACAAAATTGCACCCACACTAACCCCCCCTTCTCCAAACACACACACTTGCCGGATTCAAACCACTATCTAACTATGTTATGACACTCGAGGCGGACGCATTAGCAGAATACACTATTCACATTATTGGGAGGTGTTCCTTCTCCTGCTGTACTTATAGGGTGCTGACATCATCTGTGTTTAGAAAGGGGAATGTGCATCCTGTAGTGTGTTCTCCCAGTTGCCAAAAGGGACATTTCCCTCACACAAAATTGCACACACACTAACCCCCTTCATCCAAACACACACACTTGCAGGATTCAAACCACTACCTAGCTATGTTATGACACTTGAGTCGGACGCATTAGCAGAGCGTGCTATTTGCATTACTGGGAGGCTTCTTTTCTCCTGTTGTACTTATAGGGTGCTGACATCATCTGTGTTTAGAAAGGGGAATGTGCATCCTGTAGTGTGTTTTCCCAGTTGCCAAAAGGAACATTTCCCTCTCACAGCCTTTCACACACACAAACCCCACTCACCCCCACACACACACACACACACACACACACACTAAGCATTTGCAGGATTCAACCCCCTACCTAACTATATTATGACACTTGAGGAAGACGCATTAGCAGAGCACACTATCCGAATTACTGGGCAGCTGTTCTGCACCTGCAGTATTTATAGGGTGCTGACATCTTTATTTCTACAGAGGTATGTACATGTAGTACTACCTGTCAGGTGGGGGATAGCATATATATGCATTTGCAGCCACCTACGTCAGGGTCAGATATGCACACTAGGGCAACAAGCCTAGTATTGACTTCTACACCCATATGTTCAATTGTCGGATGCACAATATTTGTTGTGCTGTTCTACTGTTTGCAGGTTTTTATTGCCATAGCATTCCCTGTTCCTATGACCAACTTGTGTATCTGCGGAAGATGTTTGCATATGACGGAGATCCACTATATCACTTATAGGTTCATAGGTTCATAGGTTGGTACTAGGCTATCAGCCCTAGGGCCTATACAAGCCTAGCCATAACAATTCCCTGTCTATTTCTTCACACATTATTTACTTTCCTGGACCCCTGTCTAGCAGGGCGACTGGCGTGATCCCTGGGGTGAATTTCCTTTCTCCCATCCAATCGTCAAGGTTCCTCTTGAAGAGGTCCAAAGAGGCACTCTGCTTGACATGTATGGGCAATCTATTCCAGAGTCTGGGGAGTCTCTGGGTCAGGAACCTATCCCTCCAGCATGTTTTGTTTATTGTGATGACAAGGTTTAGATCCCTGGAGCGTGTAGCTCTGAGGGATTGGGATTTCTTTAAGTGTTGCATGTCCAACAGCTCTGTGTTTGACATGGCCTTGTATGTTAAGCAGAGATCGCCTCTGAGTAGACGATATGCGACAGAGTATAGCTGGAGTTTTTTAAGGCGGTCAGTGTAGGGCATCTGCTTTAGGCCTGTGATTCTTTTAGTGAGGTATTTCTGAGGCCTTTCCAGTTGTTGCAGATGTCTTGAGAGGTACATACCAAATGGGGCATTGTATTCTATAATGGGTCTAATGAGAGATGAGTACAGTGGGACAATGACCTCCTTTTTTCTGGATGAAAAGCCCTTTGTGATGAGGTGTGCCACATAGAAGGATTTATGTCTCTGTAGTCATTTACTGTGTGCACTGGGCAGATTGCTGTGTTGTGGTTGGTTTCTGGACTGACACGTACAAATACCAGATATGTGTGGCCAACTGCTAAACGGAGATATGGCCTAAGTGTGTGAGCATGCCCAGTTCAGCCTTTCCATGGCATGTTGCCTGACATATGCCTCATTTATCAAAGTGTGCGAGCATGCCCAATGTGAGCTTTCCATATGTTGCACTCTGAAGTCCACTACATATTTGGGTGTGTGTGAACTTCAACAATATCTCACATTTATGGTTGTGTGTTGGGTGTCATGTTGTGTACCAACTGGCCAACTGCTTCATGTCTGCCACAACAGGGATTATACTGTGCCTGCAGGGATTGCATGGGATACTTTGCAGACAGTTCTCAACATACTTTCATAATGACCTAACACTGTAGTGCCGTATAGTGTACTGGTTCAGTACTTTCACTGTGGTGGACAGTATTCTGGGCTTTAGCCCTATGACTGCTTGACATCTTCATAGTGAGCACAACAGACTGTGTAGGGGCCAGTTGTGCACATATGACCATGTTGCATTATGTTCAGATATGGACTACCTACACCAGGCTCGTCCAACATTGCTAGTGTATTCCACAACATGGGTGGACATTGGCAAACACTAGCAATGTTCCCTAGGCCATTTCTGATGCTAGTCACAGGGTGTATTTGTCCTTCGACACACATTGTAGCTGGAGTTTGCCATGACATATGTCATGGTTAGTATACTGTGCCTCCATCTACCTCTGACATAACAGTGATACCCAGGGTTAGCCTACCATCTCCCATCCACTCATCAGGATTCCCCTTGAGGGGTGTCGATATGTGACTCTCTGGCTGACCTGTACCAGGAGTTTACCGAAGAGTGGGGGTGCCTTCTGTGTTATGGAACATTCTGTACAGCTTGTCCTATGTATGTCAGTGCTGGGGTTCAGGTCTCTCATGTGCATAGCTCACTGCCATTCAGATTGTACAAGGTGCAACATGTTCATTCATTCCAGGTTGGACATGGCTTCATACATCAGGCACAGCTTGCCTGTAGCTGGGCAGTATGGTGGTGTGCGGGGCTGCAGTTTGTTTACTCAGGCAACACATGGTATCTGTTCATGCTCTTTGCTACTCCTGGTGGGGTACTGTTGTGGACTTTACAATTGATGGAGGTGTCTGCTGCGGTATATCCCACAGTGGCTATTGTAGTCACTTGTGATGCTGATGGAGGATGACTGCAGAGCCACAGTGAGTTCCCCTTATCTATATCTGCCAACCTTCATGTTTGGGTGGGTATATAGTATATGTTTCTGCGAACACTACAGCCACATGTTTGTCCAGTGCAGGATATCTATCACCTTTTTTACCCAGGTCTCTCATTACATGTTAGGTACGTCATGGGTTAACACTTGTGTGGTAATTTGTGGGTACTTACTGTATATCCACGGTGGTTGTCTATACACAGTTCTGCAGTTAGCTTGCTGACATGCTATGGCTCCAGTTGTCAGTTTGTAGGTGGCCCTTTTGTGGGTTGCTTGTGTCAGCTGGGGGTCGGATAAGGTGGGCTGTTTGTAGTCCTCTGCATACATGTTCAGTCACAGTCCTTCCATGTTGGCCTATACCTATGGGACATATATACAGAACGGGGGGGCAAGACCAGGCCTTGTGGGATGCCACTCATATCTGCTTTGTAGTCTGACATGGATGCGGCATGTCTGACCATGTCAGTTCTGTCCTTGGTCTGGTTTGCAACCCCTCTACTGACATTGGGGTATATATTTAAGCTGGTGAACATATCCATACTGAACTCATACGGTATTGTCTAGAAGCATGTGCACGGTCCAGCTACACTGTGGGGACCACATTGCCCTCATCAATGACCTTAATGACTGCTTCAAATGGGTCAAACATGTTTAGGGGCAGGATCTGCAGTTACGACAGCCACACTGTGTAGGGTCCAGTATCAGTAGGTCCACAATAGCCTTCTGTCTGCAGTACATACTGATCCTTTCCATAGCTGTGCAGAACAAGCTTGTCAGGATCCTGGGGTGGTAGTTTGCAGTATTCATTCAGGCAACACCTTTGTTGTGATGGACCACTGTTGTTGTACACTGCTCTTTGGGCACATATCCTGTGGTAAGGCTGACATTGGGCAGTAGTGTGATTTGGCATTCCATTATTCTTGGAGTCCATATTGGCCTCAGCACAGGACACCATCACATACCTTTGCTGCTGTGTGTTCTGCTTTGCAGATGATGTCAGGGGACCATCAGTCTGCTGGGATAGGTATTTTGCACTCGGGGGGGGGGGGGGTTTGCACTGCACCTGACAGGTTGTATGTTAGCAATATGTGTGTGTGTTTGGTATGTTGTTTGTAATATCTGTGTGATTCAGAGCATATCTGTGGATGCCCAACATGGTTCCTACCATCAGTTGGGTAAGCCTTGTGATTATCCTTGGTGTCCTGTACGTTTTGTATCTTCATAGGTTCATGGGTTCATACAGGGCTATACACCCTAGGCCATTAGTAAGCCTAGCCAGAGTGTGTGTGTCTTTCGCCACCCCTTGCTATGTTCTATTATGGCCATTTATGAATTTCTTCACTGTGCCTCTGTCTGGTCGTGACACAGTGAGGACCCCCAGTATACATGTACAGTCATCCATCCACTTGGCAATATTCCTGTTGAGGGTGTCAGTGAGGGGCTCTGCCTAACATGGATTGGGATCCTGTTTCTGGGTGTGGGGAGCCTCTGGGTTATGTATCTGTCCCTACAGCACATCTTATTTCATTATGTGTTGAGGCTGACATCTGTCACTCTCACAGCTCCAATGGCTTTGATTTCCTGTGGTGGAGCATGTCCATTACTCCTGTGTTGGACATGGCCTTGTACAACAGACATACAATGCCTCTGTGTAGGCAGTCTGTGACTGCATTCAGCTGGGGTGTCTACAGCCAGGCAGCATATGACATATATTTCACACCCTTTATCCTGTTGGTGGGGTAACTATGAGGTCTTCCGAACCGCTGCAGGTGTCACGTACGGTACATCCCATATGAGTCATTGTACTAGATTATGGGTCTGATAAGGGAACAGTACAGCGGCACAGTGACCTCTGTTGATGTAGATGTGAATCCTTTCATGATACGGTGTCCAATATCAACAATTTTCCCAGCCACATTGGCATTGTGAGTGTCACATGACAGATTACTGTCGACCTGTGTCCCTAGGTCCCTGATTACTCCTTGCATACATATTGGTTTGCCACCTATGTGGTAATTTGTGTGTACCTTGTCTGGTATTTGGTGGGACATTCATACTGTCCAGTGTCTTCAGGATGTCTGGGTGGAGTTCTTGTGTGTGAGAGTGTGGTCTGTCGCATGCTACAGACTGTACAGCAGTTTTGACTACAGTTAGGTGCACATGGGTGGTCTCCGCTGTTTTGTGCATTGTCACTTACCTGGCCATATGGGTGTCTGTGCTGCATATGGGTACTCCCCCTCCTTTGATGTTTTGGTGCAGGTGTTGAGGCCATAACACATGATATGTGGTATAACCTAGTAGTGCTGGTGTGCTATCACTAGGCTTGCAGCAGGCTTCTGTCACTGCACAGACATCGATGTTCTCCATAATGGGAAGTGCCTCAGCGGCATGCATATTGCAGTTTACACATCTGTCATTGGTCAGCATTACCCTTATGTTTCCTACCACTTATGTTTTCTAGGGTGGTGGGTAGTCTTTTTGGCCTTGCCTACATACGGCTCTATGGAGGCGGCAAACGCCTTATCCAGTATCCAGATGCACACGGGTAAAGGGTGCAAGCCATCCCTGGAACAGCAGCATGGCTTGTCATGCTTGATATCTCAAGCAGACAGACATTAGACCCTCTTGGACTGACAGCTGTAACTGTGCCAGCTGTTAAACATGAGCATTCTGTGTTTGTACTGTGGCATCATTCTTGGTGAGGGTTGGATGCTGCACACAGCCAGTGTCATACCGGCCTGGGGTACATACTCAGAGGGACCATCCATGTCTCTTTTCATGTTGACCAGGGAGGTACATCTCAGGTAATTCACACCAGCATGGACATTGAGTGCATCATATTTCTGCTTGCTTTGGGGTGACCTGCGTACTTGTGTTACGTGGCATTTTGTGGCAGCCTACAGGCAGCTTACTCTACCCTTTCTCTTGTTCAGTCTGGTGAGTGGGACAGCAGAGTGTCTGCCTATACAGACACCTATTACAACTGTATCAGGCATGTTGTTTCTCCTTCTGGCCTGTGACTGTTTGGCACACCAGCTTTGCATACTATTCGTTGCATGTGCTATGTTTGAAGGTTGTGGTTGCTTGTGATCTTCTTTGGAGGCTTCTGTTGGTGTGGTGTGTTTGTAATTAAGGCCTCCAGGAATATTTGTCTGTGTTTATGTGTTTGGTTTACAGTTGTGGTAGGTCTATGTGGGACTGGGTTTGTGGTGTATGTGGTTACCTTCTCCTCCTGACTAGTTTTGACAGTACTGAGTTGGTGGAGCTCAACCTCTGGTTTGGATACATGGTTGCATCTATCACATATATTTGTATTTATTGGGGGTGTTGTGGTTGTCTGTGTACTTGGGACTGGTGTCACATTGCTTCTGGATTCACAGATTCTACATGTTGTGGCTGGATTGTATGTGTGGACATATGTTATTGCCATACTACTGGTCAGTGATTACGTCCCTTTTTATGTTTGCTCTATCATGTGGTAGCTTCCTCATTCTCTTGCATGGTTTGGTAATGGCTGGAGTCCAGCATGCCAGATGCCTGCATGTATGGCATTGTGTGTTGTTGTTATTTGTGATTGCATACTCCAAGCATTCCTGGCTGTGTTCATGGAATGTCTGTATAACATGTTCTGTGGTGTGTCCCATATTCTGCACTTGCACAGGGCCTTTCGTGGATTCAACATCAGTTTGGAGGGCTGCAACCTATGCTTTACACATGTTTTTCACTGTGGTATTCTGGCCAGGGACTGCGGTCAGGATGTGTATATCCATTGTGATTACTCTACGGTCTGGTCTTACCGGTGAGGGGTACACTTCTCATCTTGCCATCCAGTACAAATGTTGCTGATTATCACATCCAGTATGCTTACCCCTCTTGTGGGAGTGGTACATTGTTCCTGGGCATTTTGATTTATGGATTCTGGGAACTTTTCTCCTACTGTGTTGGTGCTAGTATAATGCTCCCGGTGTATGTCTGGGTATTTTCAGTCAAGCAATATAATGTGGTTTGGGGGGCTTGATATATTCATGTATTCCGACATAGGCCAGATGCAGTTCCTGGTATTAGGACAGTAGTCTGCAGCAGGCTATATACTGGGAGGCGGTTTTAGCCATTGGTATTTGACCATGGCTAATCCATGCTGCTTCTTGTTGTGGTACCAACATGGGGGTGTGGTTATCCTTGACATTTATTGCTAGTCCCCCTCCTTTTGTAGCTTGTTCTATGTTTTGCGACTGTACAGCACAGTATGAGGTGTGACCTGGTAGTGTTAGGGTGCTGATGTGAGCCTTGACCCAGTTCTCTATTACAGGACTGGTATCTACATTCTCCATAATGTGTGCGTTTACACTGCACACATCTTGCTGTTTAGACATCTGGCATTGGGTAGCATTACATCTAGGTTCCTATCCCTTGTGGAACCTATGAAGGTGGGTTTGTGTTTTGAGACTTACCTATTCAGGGCATGCTGTGGGTACTGACAGCCTTTGCCAGTATCCATGGGGCATGGCATGGCATAGGTGCACGCCACCCCTAGCAGGTGGTGCATCATGTCATGCTCCGCATGTCTTCCCAGCCTGAAACACATTGGCTCCCCTTTGACTAACTGCATTACTTCAGCCAGTTATTGCACTTGATCATCCCATCGTTATTTTGTGGCTTCATGCTTGGTGAGGGTGGATGTTAGTCAGGGTGCTCAGGTGTGCATATAGTACATGGTGTTACATTACTTAACACATGGCATTCATGCCTCAGGTGATGCTGCAGGGCTGCTTCTGTCGGATGCGCATATTACACTTCCCTGTACATGTTTGTGAGCAGGTCATGTCATTTTAGGCATCCATGTTATTATTTGAGTGAGTCAGAGGGGGTATCATTCCCAGAGTTCCTACTGAGCCAGTGTATGTGCTATGTGTTGCCTCTTTGCAAGGCCAGGGCATACTGGGCACGCCTCCTTCTGCCTACTGGGTCAGGCTCAGGTTGTTCCTCCTCTGAGTCATGCTCTGCCTGTGATGGCCTTGGCAATGGTGGGGGGCTGTTTGGCCCGGCCCTATGCTGGTCCTGCTGCAGCTGTTTTTGCAAGATCATATTATGTAGCATAGCACATACCATGACAATTTGGGTACATGTAGTTGGTGTGTACTGCAAGGCTCCACCAGATGTGTCCAGACACCAGAACCGTGACTTGAGCAGCCTAAACATACGCTCTATTACATTGCGTGTTTGTGCGTGTGCCTCATTATGGCGTTCCTGTTCAGGTGTGTGTGCGTTTCTGATGGGTGTCATCAGCCACGGCTCCAGTGCATAAACTGCATCCCCCACTAGGTGTCCGTGTGGGATGTCCCCATTGGCAAATGTCTGGTACAGCTGCGTCAAATGCCAGATGTGGGAATCATGGTAACTCCCAGGGCAGCCAGCACACAATTCATTATTATGCCCTGGGCATCACACACAACCTGGCAGTTGATGGAGTGGAAGCCCTTGCGGTTAATGTAGGCCCTACCCCACTCACCGGCTGGTGCTTTGATGCATATGTGCGTGCAGTCTATTGCACCCACTACCTCAGGGTATTCCGCTATTTGCTGGAAGAG